>NC_084734.1:49065349-49190349 GCF_033978785.1 Entelurus aequoreus | reverse complement strand
ACACATTCTGGCAAGGTAGGTCATTTCATTATGTGCACTAGTGTTGTCCCGATACCAATATTTAGGTACCGGTACCGGTACTAAAATTATTTCGATACTTTTCGGTACTTTTTGGTGCTTTTCTAAATAAAGGGGACCACAAAAAAATTGCGTTATTGGCTTAAATTTAACAAAAAATCCTAGGGTACATTAAACATATGTTTCTTATTGCAGTTAAAGGCCTACTGAAAGGCCTACTGAAATGCGATTTTCTTATTTAAACGGGGATAGCAGGTCCATTCTATGTGTAATACTTGATCATTTCGTGATATTGCCATATTTTTGCTGAAAGGATTTAGTAGAGAACATCGACGATAAAGTTCGCAACTTTTGGTCGCTGATAAAAAAGCCTTGCCTGTACCGGAAGTAGCAGACGATATGCGCGTGACGTCACCGGTTGTGGAGCTCCTCACATCTGCACATTGTTTACAATCATGGCCACCAGCAGCGAGAGCGATTCGGACCGAGAAAGCGACGATTTCCCCAATAATTTGAGCCAGGATGAAAGATTCGTGGATGAGGAAAGTGAGAGTGAAGGACTAGAAGGCAGTGGAAGCGATTCAGATAGGGAATATGCTGTGAGAGGCGGGTGGGACCTGATATTCAGCTGGGAATTACTAAAACAGTAAATAAACAAAAGACATATATATACTCTATTAGCCACAACACAACCAGGCTTATATTTAATATGCCACAAATTAATCCCGCATAACAAACACCTCCCCCCTCCCATCCATATAACCCGCCAATACAAATCAAACACCCGCACAACACACTCAATCCCACAGCCCAAAGTACCGTTCACCTCCCCAAAGTTCATACAGCACATATATTTCCCCAAAGTCCCCAAAGTTACGTACGTGACATGCACATAGAGGCACGCACGTACGGGCAAGCGATCAAATGTTTGGAAGCCGCAGCTGCGTACTCACGGTACCGCGTCTGCGTATCCAACTCAAAGTCCTCCTGGTAAGAGTCTCTGTTGTCCCAATTCTCCACAAGCCAATGGTAAAGCTTGACTGTCATCTTTCGGGAATGTAAACAATGAAACATCGGCTGTGTTTGTGTTGCTGCAGCTGGCCGCTAATACACCGCTTCCCACCTACAGCTTTCGTCTTTACTGTCTCCATTGTTAATTGAACAAATTGCAAAAGATTCACCAACACAGATGTCCAGAATACTGTGGAATTTTGCGATGAAAACAGACGACTTAATAGCTGGCCACAATGGTGTCCCAAAATGTCCTCTACAATCTGTGACGTCACGCGCAGGCGTCATCATACCGAGACGTTTTCAGCAGGATATTTCGCGCAAAATTTAAAATTGCACTTTACTAATCTAACCCGGCCGTATTGGCATGTGTTGCAATGTTAAGATTTCATCATTGATACATAAACTATCAGACTGCGTGGTCGGTAGTAGTGGGTTTCAGTCCTTAAATAAAATAGTGAACATACTAGACAACTTGTCTTTTAGTATTAAGTAAACAAACAAAGACTCCTAATTAGTCTGCTGACGTATGCAGTAACATATTGTGTCATTTATCATTCTATTATTTTGTCAACATTATTAAGGACAAGTGGTAGAAAATGAATTATTCATCTACTTGTTCATTTACTGTTAATATCTGCTTACTTTCTCTTTTAACATGTTCTATCTACACTTCTGTTAAAATGTAATAATCACTTATTCTTCTGTTGTTTGATACTTTACATTAGTTTTGGATTATACGAGAAATTGGGGTATCAATCCGATACCAAGTAGTTACAGGATCATACATTGGTCATATTCAAAGTTCTCATGTGTCCAGGGACATATTTTCTGGGTTTAAAAACATAATATACATTAAAACAAAAAACGAAAGAAGATGTTGTGATGCCAAAAAATATTGATGTAATCATAGTAGTATCGACGAGATACGCTCTTGTACTTGGACCGGCACTTTTCAGAGGCGGTAAAGTACCAAATATGATTAATTAGTATTGCGGTACTATACTAATACCGGTATACCGTACAACCCTAATGTGCACACTCTTATACTTTTATATTTATACTGTGCATTAGACAAAGCTTCTCAATGGACAAGCGGTAGAAGATGGATGGATGGATGGATGGACCCCTTGGAGGATAGAATTTCCCGCACCCCCCTTAATTAAATTGCTATTGAAAACTTGATCATATTGATGTATTTATCTTTACAACCATGTAGGGGCTAGTGGGGGCAGAGCCCCCTCAAATAAATGTCATGCCTCCTCAAATTAAAATGTTTGAAGTTGAGAAAGTACATTTTTCAATATACCCACAAAACGTGTATATTACAAGTAGACAAATCATCTGTCAGGTTACGCTAGTGTACACACACACACACACACACACACGCACACACACACACACACACACACACACACACACACACACACACACACACACACACACACACACACACACACACACACACACACACACACACACACACACACACACACACACACACACACACACACCTCCCCTCAGTAAAGCAGTGTTGACCAATTAAAGAACAATACTAAAAGTTGTCACAAACAAAATCCAATCATATTGAATATCGTCATGTAAATGGGTAAGAAAAGTTCAGAATATATCCAATCACAGTTTTTGAATAGCGTACACTGTGACAAAGGGTGGAAGTTAGCGAGGAAGGTGGTAAGTACATGGGAACATATGTGTACTTGCTATATCTACTCAATAGTAGTAGTAAGTAAATATGTGTTGTACTTACTACTTCTACTTAGAAGTAGTGCGTACACACATGTCACTGTGTACTTACTACTTGTATCCAGTAGGAGTAGTAGGTATACATGTGTCTCTGTATACTTACTAATCCTACCGGTTAGTGGTAGTAAGTAAACATGTGTTCCTGTGTACTTACTACTTTTACTGGGTAGATTTAGTCATTACACGTGTTCCTATGTACTTACTACCTTTATTTGTTAGAAGTAGTAACTACACATGTGTTCCTGTTTACTTACTACATCTACAGAGTACGGCAGCACAGTGGTACAGGGGTTTGTGCATGTGCCTCACAATACGAAGGTCCTGAGTTCAATCCCGGGCTCGGGATCTTTCGGTGTGGAGTTTGCATGTTCTCCCCGTGACTGCGTGGGTTCCCTCCGGGTACTCCGGCTTCCTCCCACCTCCAAAAACATGAGCTAGGGATAGGTTGATTGGCAACACTAAATTGGCCCTAGTGTGTGAATGTTGTCTGTCCATCTGTGTTGGCCCTGCGATGATACCCCGCCTATCGCCCGAATGCAGCTGAGATAGACTCCAGCACCCCCCGCGACCCCAAAAGGGACAAGCCGTAGAATATGGATGGATCTACCTAGTAAAAGAAGTAAAATAATTTGCTACTTCTACTTGATAGAGGTAGTGAATACCCATCTGTTCCTGTGTACTTACTACTGCTATTGGATAGAACTAGTAGTACATGTGCTCCTGAGTACTTACTACTCCTACTGGGTAGAGGTAGTAAGTACACAAATCCTATGTAGTTACTACTTTTACTCCATAGAAGTAGGAAATACGCATGTGTTTCTGTGTATTTACTTGTGCTACTGGCAACAACATAGAGGCTGTTGATTCAATTGAGCACTATAGGCTGTAGACTTGTGTATCGTTCTAACACGAAAACTAGAGCAGGCACAACAACAACCTTCTAACAAATATTGTAGGAGTATTCCTACAAACAGATAAATGATTTAGGGTTTTTTTTCAGTAAAAAATAAGATAATTATCTCACATTTTTTACAACTACATTTATATTTTTGAATTTTCACATTAAAAAGGCTTAAAATTATATTTATAACTAGTGGTGATTGCTCTAAGATTGCAAGGGAAGCTCAGCAAATGTCCAAGAAAAATGAGCGATCAGACTCCAATGTGTACTTTTGTGTTTACATTTCATTGACTAGATATGCGCTAAAATGTGTTCAGCTTTTGTGCAGAATCAGCTACTTTGGCGACAGCTAACGCGACTTTCTTCTCATTCACTGTGGTAGTGTTAAAATGCATTAAACAGTGTTGAAACTGAGTGTCCATTGACTTCAATTGGGGAGCATAGAGTGGACTGCTCCACTGCAGCCAAACCAGACAATCATTGGATGTCGAGCGTGCCTGGAAGTGTATGGAAAATTAGCATGTCTTTGGCTGCCCTGGACGCCGGGCTTTGGCATGATGATTGGATGATCTGTCTGTGGCTGAATCCCTTTTTGATTGACAGCAAAATGAGCAAATGAGCAATCTTGAAATATAAACCACTGCCAGAGCATTTTTTAACTGTCATTCCGTTGTTCCAAGTTGATATGGCAAATTTTGCAATCCTCTAAAATCTAGCACGCTTTGTCTTGTATCTGTTATTGGAGACTGTATTTGTTTTTGAAAATGAGCTTAACCTATTTGAAAGAGAAGCAGCTGCGTCTGTTTATAATATATATTATAATATACTGTATTTCTGTTTTGGTAAAACTACAATAAAAACACAAAAAAAGACCTAATTTACTGAATGTTTTTTTTAATATATCACTGACCTCTAGAGGGCAGCAGAGATTCAAAACAAGCGACTGCTTCATGTTACACGTTAGAAACGGACAAGTAAAAAAAAGGGATAGGACAATAATGAAAACTATTCATAATTATTATGAATATCGTGGTTATCATTATAAATAGTATTAATATGTTATATATTAATTAATATTACTATTATTATAAACATTATTATAACATTTTTATTATAAATATTATTTAATAAAATAAATAAAAATTACATTGTACCGGTGTACCTGTCTAAGTACCTCTATGGATAAATACTGTAAATCAATTACATTTTCTAATGTATATATATATGTGTGTGTGTGGGAAAAAATCACAAGACTATTTCATCTCTACAGGCCTGTTTCATGAGGGTTTCCTCAATCATCAGGAGATTTTAATGGAAGCATTCACATACCATGGTTTATATGAACCCACCCACAGTTGAGGAACTAAAGGATTTTGAGAACGACATGCTCAAAATGATACAATCAGTCAAATTCAAGCCAGTTTGCAACCCACTCCTCACCAAGCTGAAAAATGACACGGAGCGCATCAAGAAAGTAAGCAAAATCATCATAGCCGCCGATAAAACCACAAATTTCTACAGAATGAACATACAAGAACATAACACTTTACTGGACAGAAGCATCACCAAATCATACAAAAAAGCACAACCCAACACTTTACAGAGCATCCACCTGGAAAACAAACGGATTGCGGCTGAACTGGACATCGAGGACAGGGTGGACGCTACAGCCAACAAGGAAGCCTTCATCACATTGAAGGACCACAAACCCAACTTCGCAAATAACCCATCATGCCGACTAATAAACCCAACTAAATCCGAAATAGGAAAAATCAGCAAAATAATCCTGGACAGAATCAACACAAAAATTACGGACAAAACACCACTCAACCAATGGAGAAATACAGCAGCAGTAATCAAATGGTTCAGCAACATCCAAGATAAACAACAGCACAACTTTATCTCCTTCGATGTCGAAGAATTTTACCCTTCCATCAAACAAGACCTACTGACCAAAGCACTAGACTTTGCCTCGGACTACGACTCAATCACAGGCAACGAAAGAAACATCATCATCCATGCAAAGAACTCCATACTCTTCCGCAACGGTACACCATGGCAAAAAAAGAACAATTCAACATTCGACGTCACTATGGGGAGTTTTGACGGAGCAGAAACGTGCGAACTTGTTGGGAGTTTCCTCCTCTCCCAGCTCGCTAGCCTCAACCTGAACCTTGGTATTTACCGTCATGACGGACTGGCAGTGTGTCGCGCCTCGCCAAGGAGCAGCGAGAATACCAAGAAGCGTATATGCCAAATCTTCAAAGAGAATGGCCTACGGATCACGATTGAAGCCAACAAGCATTGATTGATTGATTGAGACTTTTATTAGTAGGTTGCACAGTGAAGTACATATTCCGTACAATTGACCACTAAATGGTCAATATATATATATATATATGTATATATATATATATATATATATATATATATATATATATATATATATATATATATATATATATATATATATATATATATATATATATATATATATATATATATATATATGTATATATATATATAAATGACTAAAGGGTAAATATAAAAAAATATGTGTAATGGTGTAGCTTCAGAAGCGTCATACACAAAAGTGCATTAAGCAGCTCATTCATCACAAAAACATCCTTTAAGACCTGCTAACAATCACACAATGGTTAAAAAATCATTCACAGTGATAGTACAAAATGTACTACAACAACTGTCAACACTGGTTTACTGAGGGGAAGTGTGTGCGTGTGTGCGTGTGTGCGTGTGTGCGTGTGTGTGTGTGTGTGCGTGTGTGTGTGTGTGCGTGTGTGTGTGTGTGTGTGTGTGTGGGTGTGTGTGTGTGTGTGTGTGTGTGCGTGTGTGCGCGCATGTTTTTTAACAAGAAGTATAGTTTAAGGCAGTGGTGCTCAAACTTTTTTCACCAAATACCACCTCAGAAAACACCTGGCTTTCCAAGTTCTGCCATAATGACCAACATTAAAATACAATAGCGTAGTAGGCCTAAATATTCATTAAAAACAAGGCAGAGGTTTTATTTAACAAGTATATTTAATAGTTTTGGTTACTGTACTATTACACAGTTTGAACATAACACTCTGAATATTTAATACCTTAAGTGATTATTAGGCCACCCACTTGATGGAGCCCGCGTACCACTAGTTGTATACGTACCACAGTTCGAGAATCACTGGTTTAAGGGATGTCCATGTTGACTTCAACACTAATTACCTCATTGAGTATAGATGATATTTAGTGCAAGGATATGATCAGGTGTACACTGCATCCTAAATCTATTCACGTGTCACCTATTCCACTTTTTGATATGCTACAGCCTTATACCAAAATAGAATACATTAATTTTTGTCCTCAAAATTCTACACACAATACCCCACAATGACAATTTTGATTATTTTTATTTTTTATTTTTTTTCAAACGTGTTAAAAAATAAATAAATAAATAAATAAATAAAAAATCACATTGACATAAGTATTCACAGCATTTGCTTAATACATTGTTGATGCACCTTTGGCAGCAATTGCAGCCTTAAGTCTTTTTGAATATGATGCCACAAGCTTGGCACACCTACCTTTGGGCAGTTTTGTCTATTCCTCTTTGCAGCACCTCTCAAGCTCCATCACGTTGGTGTTTATACCAGACATCATGTTTGGAGGAAACCAGGCACCGCTTATCACCCGGCCAATACCATCCCTACAGTTAAGCATGGTGGTGGCAGCATCATGCTGTGGGGGTGTTTTTTATTAGCAGGAACTGGGATACTGGTAAGGATAGAGGGACAAATGAATTCAGCAATATACAGAAACATCCTGGATGAAAACCAACGCTTCCCACCCAACCTGATGGAGATTAAGAGGTGAAATGGGTGAAACTGCCCAAAGATATTGATAAATATGCAATAAAAACAACTTTTCACATTGTCATTATGGGGTATTGTCTGTAGAATTTTAAGGCCCAACAGGAAGCCCAACATGAACTTATTCCATTTTAGAATAAGACTGTAACAAAATGTGGGAAAAGTAAAACGCTGTGAAGACTTTCCGGATGCACTGTATTAAAACTACAATAACCGTGGCAACAACTTGTTAACAATTAACCCTTTAACTTATTGTCTTTTTTCCATGACAGCTCAGTTCATTAATTAGCATCTCTGTGTTACCACTCCCATCTGCCTTCTGACCCCGCACACACACACACACACACACACACACACACACACACACACACACACACACACACACACACACACACACACACACACACACACACACACACACACACACACACACACACACACACACACACACACACTCACACACACACAGTTACAGTATATCTAAGGAATCCAAAGAATGAAGTCTATCATTGTCCTCCTTTCGTCTTTATGACAGCTTGCACAAAAATGTTTGTATGTTTCTCTGTGTAGACATCTTAAAATCATCCATTACTAACGGCCATAAAAGTTGGAATTCCACGTCTTAGTCAACTATAAAGTTGCGTATTTGTCATAAAGAGGATTTTTGATGTTTTTGCAGTAGGTACACAGTACAAGTTGTTAATTTAAACATTGTTAGAATAATTAATAAATATTTCATTGTGGCCACATGATCGTGGAACAAATGAAAACTATTTCCATGTTGTCCAATGAGACAGTTCCAAAAAGTAATAAAACATTACAGTATTATTTTTTTTTTTTATTTTTTTTTTTTTATTTTTTATTTTATTTATTTTTATTTTTTTTATAATGTCCTGCCCAGCTTCTCGGGCAAATCATATAGCAGATGTAGATGCCCATATCGGCTGTTCAGATTTACTTTACAAAAGAGAAGTGTAGGATACTTCTCTTGTTGCCTTACTTGTATTTTGACTTTATTAAATGTATTTATATTATCATTTGGTGCAGCCGGGCCGGAGCAGGAGGGGATAGAAAGAGAGAAAAAGGAAGACAGAGGGGGGAATTGTGGGGACAAGAGGGGGATTAGACAGAGAGACAAAAACAACAACAACAACAACAACAACAACAACAACAACAACAACAGAGCAACATCAGCAAATATGACATGTACAAATATGATGGTAAAAGTAATAGCAAATAAGCAGTTAGCGAAAATTAAAAAAAAAATAAAAATACAGAAATGACAATGAGCATTATTACACTAAAAATGGAGCAATATGAATACCAATAGAAATAGTGCTATTGATAATAAACAATACCAGTACTTTACCTTTATTATCAACAATACAATTGTTCAAATGCAACAATACATATACGTAATGATAACTTGAGATACGAAAGAATGCAGAAAAATGGAGGGGAAGAAAGAGAAGCAACCTTAACCTTGTAGATTGTTATAGTAGCAATAGGTTAAGCTTTGTCAGTGTGCCATGTGTTATACCCAGTTTACCCTAGGGCAACAACGTTAATATATGTTTGATGAAACGTGATTATGTGCATGAGTGTATGTGTGCATATGTACTTGTATATGTACAGTATGTGTATGTGTGCTTGTACAGTGAATGTATATGTACAGTATGTGTATATGTATGTTTGTACAGTGAATGTATATGTACAGTATGTGTATACAGTATGTGTGTTTGAACAGTGAATGTATATGTACAGTATGTGTAAATGTGTGTTTGTACAGTGAATGTATATGTACAGTATATGTATGTGTGTGTTTGTACAGTGAATGTATATGTACAGTATGTGTATATGTATGTTTTTACAGTGAATGTATATGTACAGTATGTGTATACAGTATGTTTGTATAATGAATGTGCGTGTGGATGTACGAACTTTGAGTGTGTAAATATGTACTGTATTTATTTGTATATGTATGTGGGAGCGTAGGTACCTATGTATGTCTCTATGTATGTGTGTGAGTATATGTGAATTTGCATGTACAATACATTTGACTCCAGTGTGTGCGGGAGCCAGAGTACGGCCCCAGCCTCCCCGAGAACCCATCCCACAAACAGTAGGTGTGGTGCCCAGGGAACCAGGGGCCACCGCCCCCACGCAGCCAAGCCGGACAGCGACAGGAACCCCAGAGCCTGGCCCACCGTGCCGCCCACAAGGGCCAGCAGCAGGCCGCAGACAGACGCACCCGGCAGAGGACAAGGCACGAGAAAAACAGGGGGAAGCCAGACCCCAAGCCAGCGAGAGACCACACCCCACACGGACAGAAAGGCGGGACGCCCCGCCCGAGGGGCCCGGAGACCCCCCGCAACCGGACGGGAAGACCGCCCCCGCCCCACCGGCAACAGGGCCCCCACGAGCCCCCCCCCCCCCCCCCCGGAGAGCGCGGCGAGGCCAGCCCACGGCCACCCCACCCAAGCCGGCCGCCACAGGACCACCCAGCACGGGGCCACAGGAACCACCCACCCCACCCGCAGGGACCCCAACGATGGAGATGGAACAACCAGCAACTGCCCCGCCGAGTCCCCCCCCCCTGAGGTAGGGGAATAAATAAATAAAATAAATAAATACATAATAATAATAATAATAATATTAATAAAATATTTTTTTTTTTAAAAAGGGGAAAAAAATAAATAAATAAATAATTAAATCTATTTATAAAATAAATAAATAAATAAATAAATAAAAAAAGAATTAAAAGAAGATCACAGACATGCTGACACACAAGGTCGCTACCCCAACAACTGGCCGACTCTCAGCACCTCGGAATACCCTGCAGCACCAAGCCACCACAGTAGACGCAGGGACCAGACCCAGCAGGCCCCAACCAAGACGGGCACCCGGAAGGGATGGACGGCGGGACCCAGGAGCTCCAGACACGCAGTCCGGATGCAGTAGCCTGAGGCGCCGACCCCCACCCGACAGGCAGGCCCAGAACGTACCCCCAGAAATATACATACATATATATATACATACACATAAACATACACATGTACACATACACACACATACACATGCATACACATACACATATATATACATACATACATACATACATACATACATACATACACACACACACATACACATACATATACATAGTTTGTCAGCCCCGACAACCACCACGCGCGCGCGCTGCCACCAGTCACAACATCAGCCACCCCCCTGCACCAGACCCAGCAGCCACGGGCGCCCACACCACAAACAAACAGCAGCAGAAACAGCAGCCACAACACCCACAGACAGCCAGCACCACCCAATCAAATCAAAGCGATCAAAAAAAAAAAACCCGACCGGCAACCACACGCCAACAGGATCACAGATACCAGCCAGCGCCAGCCCGCCTGCAAGCCCAAACACCAACACGCAAACAAGAGACACCAACACCCCCCCCCCCCGCCAAAAGACCCCACCACCCCAACCCAAACCCGCACAAACACACCACCGCCCAGACAACCGAGACACAGTATCCAGACCAGACACGGGCGCCGCGCCGCCACCACATCAAGTCGCCAACAGAGACCCCACAGCGCAAGGTCGGGCCACACGGGCACGGACCCCACCCAACAGGAAGCGAGACCCGCGCGACGCCACACACAAATAAATAATAATATTAAACAAAAATAACAATAATTTAAAAAAATAAAATAAAAAAATATAAAAAATAATAATAAAATGAAATACAAATTAAATTAAAAATAACAAATACAAATAATTAAATAAAATAAAGTAAGTAAATAATAAAAATTATTAAAAAATAATAATAAAATAAAATAAAAATAAATAAATATATATATATACATATATACATACACATACATACATATACACATACACATACATACATACACACATACATACATATATATACATACATATATATACACATAAAAAAAAAATAAAAAATAAAAAAATAAATTAATTAATAAAAGCCTGGCAGGCCACCAGAACGCAGTCCCCGGAATCCGCGCCGGCCGACGAGGCAATGAGGGGTGCGCCGAACCCCAACCCCCCCACATGCATGTGTACAAGGCCCCCAGAGTGTCTACTGTGTAGTTAAAATTAGGAGGTCAGCCATTACAGCCGACCTCCAGTCCCTATTGATGCGTGTACTGTAGCGTGAGTGAGATATGTATGCTTGTGGGAACTAATAATGCGATTAAAATTGGGGGACATCAAGGTCTTGGTGGGTTACAGTATTATTTTAATAAATGCTTCATATAGTTTATATATTGGATCTATGATTAAGTGTTTACTTCCTTCTGTGTACTATTCTCATATAAAACTTCCTTCTGTTGACAAACACACACATCCATCACACAAAAACATGCATCTCTCTGCTTTCTCACCACAACTAAGTCACTTACACAATACACATATATTTTTTTCCACATCAGGAGATAAACTCAAAATCCGCACTTGTCTCCTTTTTCCTTGAATTGCAGGAAAGACTGGATATCTGTGTGTGTATGTGTGTGTGTATGTGTGTGTGTGTGCCTGTGTGTAACAATAAGTCAAGAGGGTGTGTGCACGCATGTCCCCTTTATGCCACAAAAAGGAGCAAAAGGGAAGTGATGGGTTATTTTAGGGACAAGTCCTTCCTGGAAGTTCAAGGAAAAAGGAAGAAAATGCAGATTTTGTGCTTATCTGTGGATGAGGGAAAAAATATACATACATTATATTAGGGCTGTCAGACAACTAGAGTATTTAATCGCAATTCATCACCTTCTGTCCATAGTTAACTCATAATTAATCATGATTAATCGCATATAGGTCAAACGTTTTTAGCGTTCTCGCCTGGTTCTGCCCCTAGTCACTCCCCTTTATATTCTGGTGTTTTCCCTGTCTTAGTAGTCTTTGTTAGTTGGTTTTGTCGTTTGTGTCACGCTATGTACGTTTTTTCACTCTCACTATTTTCATGCCAGGCTAAACTAGCATCCAGTTTATGTTATGTTGCCAGTGGTGTGCCGTCAGGGCCAGCAAGGCCTTCTCTGCTGGCCTAACATAACCAGAAATCATGATCATAATTAAAGATCAAATTATTTTTTTATTTACTTTCCCTAAATATCTAAAAGTATTCATATTCTCTTCATGTCATATTATGCTTCTTACAGTAATGTTGTTTTTAGGTTACAGAGTTTTTATCCAATCAGAACTCAGACATATTATGTAGCCATGCTGTACCAAATATGTCAGAGGTCTTCAGAATCAACAATGCAGGCATCTGTGCACTGTAAGTGAACGGACACATACAGTTGATAGACAGTTGTGATAGCCAATCAGATCACGAGTTGTTGTCAGTTAGGCCTTCTCGATGGTCTAAGGTTGAACATGACATTTACGCGTCCTGTTATTGGAGACCGTTATTGGAGACCGTTAGCGGATGAATTTGGGAACACATAGAGTTGATAGACAGTTGCGATAGCCAATCAGATCACAAGTTGTTGACAGCAGCCTATCTCAGTAGCCTGATGTTAACGAGACTGGGATTGGATACTCACTTGTAACTCCAAAGTGAGTATCCATTCACAAGTTTCAATGTAGCAGGAAGCAGGATGTGTTGTGTCGTAGCCAGACGGGGATAGCAGAGAAGGCGAACGAAACGTTGATTAGGTGGCAGATATATATCTGCAAGGCCATTTTCAAGAAGGAGACCATGTTGGCCAACCCCGGAAGCTAGCTCAGCTGTTCTGGCGATGAAATGCTCGCCATTTCCACTCGAATAAGCCGATGACGAGGGGTACCACTGGCGTATACTCCGTTGAATAGGCCCTACTATTGTGAGTTCAAATATTTTATTTTGTGGGGATAACAATATCATAACTTTCAGCTAAAGCACAATTGCAAAAGCCACGACAAAAACAAATGCCACAACACAATGATAAAGCCGCAACAAAACTTTAAACCACAAAAGACGCAGCCGACACAATGGAAGTGATGGAGGTTATGTAACTTGTGCTGGGACAGTACGGCGTAGAGGCACCTTCCCCGGGTGGTGGATGAAGAAAGCCCTCTATTTGGGTGTTGGACGGAATACGACTGAAAAAGGTGCTGTGAACCCACACTGTCAAGGAAAAGTAAAACTCTGATTTCAAACCTGGGTAGGTGAGCTAATTAGCCTTGTCAGGCAATTCATGTAGGAGAAGGAAAACTCCTAAAGACAAACCTGGGTAGACAGAGCCCATGGCCTTGATAGGCAGTCTGCCCAGGAGGAGGACAACTCTGATTCCAAACCTGGCCAGATCAAGGTCGTTACAAGGTTTGAAGTTGGAGGTGTCGGGCCATCAGGCGGCCTGGATAAACCACAACACCACGCGTTATCGGCATAACAAAAATGTTTGGAGACCAGATCAACGTGAATTGTGCTTGCTTTGTGAGGATACCCCAGGCAGGTGCAGTGCCGGGCTCTCGGCCTTGAAAGAGCCCACCCATAGCCACTGGAGGTCCCTTTGTCTCATGTTGTGGAGTCAGGGGCACGAGCAAGTCAAGTCAAGTCAAGTCAACTTTATTTATATAGCACATTTTCAACAACTGTTTAGGTTGCACCAAAGTGCTTTACAGGTTAAAAAAGCATGGAGCAAACAAAAAACCAACAAAAAAAAAAAAAAAAAAAAAAAAAAAAAAAAAAAAAAAAAAAAAAAAACAACAACTAAGCAAAACAAAAAACAAACAAACAAAGAACATAAACAATGAGTGTGCTAAACAAGACAATGCAAATGCAATACGGTAAAAGGGGTCGAATAAAAAGTTTAAAAAAAAAAAAAAAAATTTGCAGGAAAAAAAAAAAATAATAATAATAATAATAAAAGTGCTACAAATTGAAAAATACAACTAAAGCGAAGGGGTGGGAGGGGGGGGGGACTAGAAATGGTGGCCTAGTGGGCGGACTCAGCTCGGGTCAAAGGCCAGCGAGAAGAGGTAGGTTTTAAGGAGGGTTTTGAAGACCCCCAGGCTCCGGGCTGACCTAATGTGGAGGGGAAGGCTGTTCCAGAGCTTAGGGGCGGCAACGGAAAAGGCTCTGTCCCCTCTGGTCTTTAGCCTGGATCTGGGGACCGCCAAAAGCATTTGGTCAGCTGACCTCAAGGCTCTAGACGAGGTATGGTGATGCAGCAGCTCGGTCAAGTATTGTGGGGCCAGACCATTTAGGGATTTAAAAACAATTAAAAGTAATTTAAAATCAATGCGGTGACGGACAGGGAGCCAGTGGAGTGAGGCCAGCACTGGGGTGATGTGCTCGCGTTTTTTGGTACTGGTGAGGAGACGGGCAGCCGCGTTTTGCACAAGCTGCAAACGGCGGAGTGATGCCTGATCAATGCCAGCGTACAGTGAGTTATTGTTGTCTAGCCGGTGTGTGATGAAGGCGTGGATAGCAGTCTCCAGGTCGCTCTGGGAGAGATAGGCCTTGGTCTTTGCTAGGGTTCTGAGATGGTAAAAGCTGGTACTAACCACTGAGCTGACCTGTTTGGTGAATTTGAAGGCACTATCAAAGATCACACCGAGATTTCTCACGGAGGACCGGATGTTTACACCCAGAGGACCAAGAGCACTGACAGACGAGACTGGAGATGTATCGCCGAAGATGATTATCTCGGTCTTGCTCTCATTAAGGTTGAGGAAGTTAGCACTCATCCATGCTTTAATGTCAGTCAGACAGTCAAGCAGTGGTTGAAGTGCGACCTGTCCTGTGGCCTTAAGAGGTAAATAGATCTGAACATCATCGGCATAACAGTGGAATGGGACATTGTGCTTGACCAGGATTTCACCTAAAGGTAGAATGTACAGTAGGAAGAGTATGGGACCCAGGATTGACCCCTGAGGAACACCACAGGTAAGGGGGGCCACCGAGGAGAGAAAGTCTCCTAGCTGCACAGAGAAACTCCGGTCAGTTAGGTAGGACTGAAACCAGCTTAGGGCTACACCTGAGATGCCCACGTACTGCTTCAGTCGTGACAGTAGAATCCTGTGATCCACTGTGTCAAAGGCAGCTGTGAGGTCCAGAAGCATCAGGATCACAGGACTACCAGAGTCAGCGGCAGAGCAAGGACAGCGACTGACCACAGAAACCGGAGTGATGCAGTGGCCATCCCTGGTTGGAAGACTGGGACTGACAGAGGAGTCGCCGCTGGAGGGACGGTTAGGGACGGCCAGAGGATTACCACTGGTGGAAAGGCCAAAGAGAAGCCCAACACTCAACATCATGCAATGGGATGCAGAAGGGGTTACTACCAAGAAGGAAGATCTACAACACTTTCTATGCGAAAAGAGTATTCACATCTGCTGTATCCAGGAAACGCACCTGAAAGAGGGGAAGCCCTTTAAGATCAAAGGCTATTAGATGATGCGGAACAATTGACCAGAGCAAAGTACGGGAGGAGTGGTAACTCTAGTGAGAAACAACCTACATGCCAGAGAAACATCCAGATACATGGGAGAAGCAGAATACTTAGTAATCAAGACCACCACCTCAGATCACACCTCACTCCTACACACTTCTCCAAAGTGGGCTGGCTCAGGGTGGAGGACAGAGTAAAACAACTTGCACTGAGCGTAGTCTATAAAATCTGCTACACCTCCTTGATACCGAAGTAATGTCAAACTACTTCCATAACGTAAATGACCGCCATAACCACAACACCAGGGGGAGCTCCACTATCCACGTTAAACCCAGATTCCGATCTAACAAAGGTCTTAACTCATTCTCCTTCTATGCCACATCGATATGGAATGCACTCCCAACAGGTGTAAAAGAAAGGGCATCTCCATCCTCCTTCAAACCCGCACTAAAAGAACACCTCCAGGCAACTTCAACCCTAAACTAACACCCTCCCTTCCACATCCTACCTCCCCGGATTGTAAATAATCAAATGTAAATAATCAAATGTAGATACTTATTCTTATGGTTCCTGATCTCTCTCTCTATGTCCACTACTTGCTGTACATATCCTACCAAGTCAGACCTACTCTGTTTCAATGTTCATTTCTCTGATGATGCAATTGTTGATGACTGAAGTGTTGATATCAACCAAACCTAACACCCCCCCCCCCCCCACCCCCCACCCCTCCCTCCACATCCCACACCCCGGATTGTAAATAATGTAAATAATTCAATGTATATACTCCGATGATTAACTTGTGTGATGACTGTATTATGATGATAGTATATATCTGTATCATGGATCGATTTAAGTGGACCCCTGTCATGTCTGTGTGATCATGTTTTGTTTTAGTCATGTTCGGTTTTGTTTTTGGACTTCTTGTGCACTTTTCTTTGTGTTGTCACCGTAGTAACCCATTAGTTTTCACCTGTCATGTCACGCACCTGTTTCACGTTTAGAGTCACGCACCTGTTTTCACTGATCATGTCACTATTTAAGCCTGTCTGTTTCTGTTGTTCGTCCTGGTGACATCCTCTATCATTTCATACCATGCTTCATCTATCCATCCATGCTACTGCTACCCACGAGATTAATGTTTATTATAGTTTATTCTTCATGCCATGCCAAGTAAGTTTTTGTTATTGTTCATAGTTTTTTGCCTTTGTGCATGTCTTTTGTTTTCATAGTCAAGTTTTGTACTTCCGCCATTGGGCGCGCTTTTTGTTTATTCTTTTTTTGAGTGTTAATATTAAATCATGTTTCTACATTCACGTCTTGCCCGCACCAACTTTCCGTTGCCTTCTGGAAAAACAAATCCCAAGGACCAAGTCTTGACAACCCGACTTAAACAAGTTGAAAAACTTATTCGGGTGATACCATTTAGTGGTCAATTGTACGGAATATGTACTGTACTGTGCAATCTACTAATAAAAGTTTCAATTAATCAATCAATGTTGAAAGGAGACTTTTATTGCAAACAGTCGATCCGACAATAAAACATGTCAAGACACTTTCTCAAAACAATCACACACTTTTCCGGCTTCAAAACAAAAGCGCTATGCTATACATGCGGTTTAACTACATTTAGGGTTTTTCCTTAATGTACGGCCTCATATTAGCTGCCACACCAAACAAAATAAAGTAATATATTGTATTGTAGCGTTGAGGAGAAAACAAACAAACTCTGACGCTCTTTTCAGCTTTTATTGCCAATTTTATGATTCCCAATTCCAACAAGTATTTCCTCCGTGCACACACGTCTGCGTCTGTGCTTCACTTCAAGACACACAACACTTGTTTATTCTCTGCCGACACGGTGTGTTCACAGACCATGGGGAAAATGACGACCATAACACACTAACATACACATATGCACAGGGTAGTCTGGAGCGGAGGCAGCGTGTCCGCACTGTGGACATACTTTAATATAATCGAGATGTACCAGCAGACCGCCATCTTCGCTCGATCACACTGGTGGCTTTTAATGAGAGAAAGGCTACCAGCAACGCGAAGCAGGTGTGACGTCAAGCTCTCTGCAACTCGCTTTTCGTTTACAGACATGACGCGACAGAAGTTTATAAACATGAGTACAGTCTCCAATAACACATACAATAGATGCTAGTTTTTATTACAGAAAAATGGACTAAAAGGATTGGAGAAAGCTCTTGAAAAATAAATAATAATAATTATCAACAAAGTACATTGTACAATAAGCAGCAACAACTTAAAAATAGAACAAAACAATATGTAAGAAAACTAGATGTTTATACTATACTTAATAATAACAGATTTGTTTTAAATGTATATTCAAATTTGATTTGCCTTTTTAAAAAATATATGTATCATAGCAAATCATGCAATGAAGTCATATCGACCACGCCCCTAACCACGCAAAACAAAATAAAAATGTCTTACATTACGATCATGCTTTGTCAGAGATGTTTTATAATGTTGTTCTGTGATATTTGCACCTAAATAAATGCTAGTACATCAGTTTAAGAATATGGGGGTTAAGGGGGTGGGGATTTTTTTGGCTGGATGAAATATTGTTTAAATTCTTTTCTTCTTTTAATACATGTTCTGGTCAAGTCCTCAATTACAGAATGATTAGCAAACTCAATATTACATTTAATTAATGAATGGAGAAGGTTAAAACGTTGTAATGCAGCAATATGAAGCCCCCCCCCCCCCTTTCCTGAAAATTATGTGTCGAGGGTACACTTATTAATGATCCATCCATCCATTTTCTATCGGGCGGTATAGCTCGGTTGGTAGAGCGGCCGTGCCGGCAACTTGAGGGTTCCAGGCTCGATCCCTGCTTCCGCCATCCTAGTCACTGCCGTCGTGTCCTTGGGCAAGACACTTCACCCACCTGCTCCCAGTGCCACCCACATTGGTTTAAATGTAACTTAGATATTGGGTTTCACTATGTAAAGCGCTTTGAGTCACTAGAGAAAAAGCGCTATATAAATATAATTTACTTCACTTCACTTCACTACCGCTTGTCCCTTTTGGGGTCGCGGGGGGTGCTGGAGCCTATCTCAGCTGCATTCGGGCGGAAGGCGGAGTACACCCTGGACAAGTCGCCACCTCATCACAGGCCCAACACAGATAGACAGACAACATTCACACTCACATTCACACACTAGGGCCAATTTAGTGTTGCCAATCAACCTTTGAAAAATTATATTTTGATTCATGTTGAGTTAACTATGACCAAAATGCGATTAATCGCGATTCAATATTTGAATCATTTGACAGCCCTAATATATACATATATAGATACACATTATTGTGTGATGGATGTGTGTGTTTGTTAGCACCAGGGAGTTTTACATGAGAATAGAACACAGAAAGAAGATACAAATTTATCACAGATCTAATATATAAACCACATGAAACATTTATAAAAATAATACTGTAATGTTTTATCACTTTTATGAATTGTCTCATTGGAAGTCATGAAAATAGTCTTCTTCTGCTCCAGGGTCAAACTGGGGCTTCAATGAAACCTTAATGGGCGTTTTGTTGAGTAAGACGTGGAATTCCAACTTTTATGGATGATTTTAAGATGTCTCCACGGAGATATATGCAAACTTTTTTGTGCTAGTTGTCATAAAGACATTAACGTAAGGAGGACAAAGATAGACTTCATTCTCTGGATTCTTTAGAAATACTGTGTGTGCGTGTGTGTGTGTGTGTGCGTGTGTGTGTGTGTGTGTGGATGTGGATGTGAGATGGTCAAGGCAAGACTGACAGGAAGTGGCAAACAGGACCAGAACTTCCTTTGTCACAGGAGCAAGTGATTCATCTTTCCAGCTTATACATTCACAAACGCACACGCATGCACGCACACACACACACAACACACACACACACACACACACACACACACACACACACACACACACACACACACACACACACCGCACGCACGCACGCACGCACGCACGCACGCCTGCACGCACGCACGCACGCACAAGCGCACGCACACATACACATGCAAACACACTCACACACAACCGCAGTGTCCACCCTGAGATCGGTAGGTTGTGAGTTCAAACGGCCGAGTCATACCAAAGACTATAAAAATGAATCAAAAGTGAAACCTTACTATACTTTCGAGTCCCTTCTTCTTGCTCTGTTGGCATGGACATTTGCAACATTACGCTACAAATAGGGCTGTTTGCTCGCCAACGTCATGTCACATGTAACAAAGAAATATAAATATTCTACCATTCAATTTCACGTAAATTGCATCTTGGTAGTATCAATCAATCAATCAATGTTTATTTATATAGCCCTAAATCACAAGTGTCTCAAAGGGCTGTACAAGCCACAACGACATCCTCGGTACAGAGCCCACATACGGGCAAGGAAAACTCACCCCAGTGGGACGTCAATGTGAATGACTATGAGAAACCTTGGAGAGGACCGCATATGTGGGTAACCCCCCCGGCCCCCTCTAGGGGAGACCGAAAGCAATGGATGTCGAGTGGGTCTGACATAATATTGTGAAAGTCCAACACATCAGCGAAAGTCCAGTCCATAGTGGGGCCAGCAGGAACCATCCCGAGCGGAGACGGGTCAGCAGCGTAGAGATGTCCCCATCTGATGGACAGGCTAGCGGTCCACCCCGGGTTGGGAGCAGAGTAGAAAAGAAAAGAAAAGAAACGGCAGATCAACTGGTCTAAAAAGGGAGTCTATTTAAAGGCTAGAGTATACAAATGAGTTTTAAGATGAGACTTAAATGCTTCTACTGAGGTAGCATCTGTAACTTTTACCGGGAGGGTATTCCATAGTATTGGAGCCCGAATAGAAAACGCTCTATAGCCCGCAGACTTTTTTTTGGGCTCTGGGAATCACTAATAAGCCGGAGTTCTTTGAACGCAGATTTCTTGCCGGGACATATGGTACAATACAATCGGCAAGATAGGCAGGAGCTTGACCGTGTAGTATTTTATACGTAAGTAGTAAAACCTTAAAGTCGCATCTTAGGTGCACAGGAAGCCAGTGCAGGTGAGCCAGTATAGGCGTAATATGATCAAACTTTCTTGTTTTTGTCAAAAGTCTAGCAGACGCATTTTGTACCAACTGTAATCTTTTAATGCTAGACATAGGGAGGCCCGAAAATAAAACGTTACAGTAATCGAGACGAGATGTAACGAACGCATGGATAATGATCTCAGCATCGCTTGTGGACAAAATGGAACGAATTTTAGCGATATTACGGAGATGAAAGAAGGCCGTTTTAGTAACACTCTTAATGTGTGACTCAAACGAGAGAGTTGGGTCGAAGATAATACCCAGATTCTTTACCGAGTCGCCTTTTTTAATTGATTGGTTGTCAAATGTTAAGGTGGTATTATTAAATAGATGTCGGTGTTGAGCAGGACCGATAATCAGCATTTGCGTTTTCTTAGCGTTGAGTTGCAAAAAGTTAGCGGACGTCCATTGTTTAATGTCATTAAGACACGCCTCCAGCTGACTACAATCCGGCGTGTTGGTCAGCTTTAGGGGCATGTAGAGTTGGGTGTCATCAGCATAACAGTGAAAGCTAACACCGTATTTGCGTATGATGTCACCTAGCGGCAGCATGTAAATACTAAAGAACCGAACCCTGGGGAACTCCGCACGTTACCTTAACATAGTCCGAGGTCACATTGTTATGGGAGACACACTGCATCCTGTCAGTAAGATAAGAGTTAAACCAAGACAAGGCTAAGTCTGTCATCCCAATACGCGTTTTGATACGCTCTAATAAAATATTATGATCAACAGTATCGAAAGCAGCGCTAAGATCAAGAAGCAGCAACATAGATGACGCATCAGAATCCATCGTTAGCAATAGATCATTAGTCATTTTTGCGAGGGCTGTCTCCGTAGAGTGATTTGCCCTGAAACCGGATTGAAAAGGTTCACAGAGATTGTTAGACGCTAAGTGTTCATTTAGTTGCTGTGCGACAATTTTTTCGAGGATTTTCGAGATAAACGGAAGGTGGGACACCGGCCGGTAGTTTACCAGGAGATCAGGATCGAGGTTAGGTCTTTTGAGTAGAGGATGAATAACCGCTTTTTTGAATGCTAGGGGAACAGTGCCAGAGGAAAGTGATACGTTTATAATATTTAACACTGATGGACCTAATAATACAAAAAGCTCCTTGATAAGTTTCCCAGGAATTGGGTCAAGTAAACATGTTGTTTGTTTTGTCCCATTTACACATTTTGACAATTCCTCCAATGTTATTTCATCAAAGAGAGAGAAACTATTTTGGAGGGCGGTATCCGTCGTATATACAGTCGTATTTGTGTTAATAGAACCCAGTTGTAGCTGAGATGCATTGTCTTTAATCTCTTTTCTAATGACTTCAATTTTCTTATTAAAGAAATTCATAAAGTCATCTGCTGAGTGGGTGGAGCTACTGGGAGAAGTCCCTTGTTGGGTTAGCGATGCTACTGTACTAAACAAAAATTTAGGATCATTTTTGTTGAGGTGGATGAGATTTGAGTAATCAACTTTAGCTTTAGCTGAGGTAAGCATGCGTTTATAAGTTATTAAACTATCACACCATGCTTGATGGAAAACCTCAAGTTTAGTCGCACGCCATTTGCGTTCCAGCTTTCTACATGATAATTTCTGGGCCTTAGTTTCTTCTGTAAACCATGGGGTACGCCTTTTAGGGGCCCTTTTTAGCTTTAGCGGTGCTACACTATCAATGGTGTCGCGCAGGGCGTCGTTAAAGTTATTAGTGAGGTTATCAATAGAGCCCACATAATTTGGGAATGGTGCCATTACCGAAGGCAGTAGGTCAGTAAGAGTCGTCGTTGTGGCATCATTAATGTTGCGGCTGCTATAGTAGTTATTATTATTATTATTAGTTTGTTGACAATGAGTCAGAACTTCGAATTTTATAAGGTAATGATCGGACATTACTTTAGTGTACGGGAGTATCGTAACTTTAGAGGTGGTGACACCCCTGACAAGCACTAGATCTATCGTATTACCGTTGCGACGCGTGGGTTCATTTATTATTTGTGTAAGACCACAGCTATCAATTATAGTCTGGAGCGCCACGCATGGAGGGTCCGATGGGGTATTCATATGGATATTAATGTCCCCCATTATGATTATATTGTCAGCGTGCGTCACTAGATCAGCAACAAACTCTGAGAATTCACTGATGAAGTCCAAATAGGGCCCAGGGGGGCGGTAGATAACAGCCAGGTGGAGAGGCAGCGGTGTGACAAACCTCAAAGTGAGCACCTCAAACGAGTTATATTTATTATTTAGGTTAGGTGTAAAATTATAGTTTTCATTGTATATTAGTGCGACACCCCCTCCCCTTTTCACTAGAAGTCCCAGAGAAGGGTCAATTTTACCTAGAAAACCCACAAGAGGGTCATTTGACCCATAGTCCCCCCTGTGGACACTCCTTTTGTTATGAAAATGTGGCTGTTAGTGGCACATGGCAGGGGCCACTTGAGCCTGTGTGGGGGAGGGGACCTTACAGCTCAGGAGGTTCTTTTGAGAGCAAGCTTTAGTTCTGAGGTAGGTTGTGTGTGTTTTTGCAAGGATCAACAAAGGATCAACAAGAATGAAGGGATCAACACTCTGACATTTATTGTTAAAAAAAATACAAAACAAAACATATTTACAAAGAATGAAAAAGCAACTGTTTTCCCAGTTTTGGTGTGGAGGGTTGTTGCAGAAGCAATTGTTATTTTTGTGTGCCAAAAATAGTTTAAAAAAAAATATTTACAAAGAAAAAAGCATATTTACAAAGAATGAAAAACCATGTCCATGTAAACGTGACTGACAAACATTTGAGCAGTCACTCACAATCCTGGCACTGCCATTGCTCCTTTCGGCATTTCCCACATGTATAACGGTAGCAGTCAACACAGCGCACAGTTGCACGATTGTCCTTGCATTGGATTTTAGCCTGACACTTGGCTCTTTTTCCTAGTTGTGGTGTGGAGGGTTGTTGCCGAAATAATTGTTCCTTTTGGGCCTTTTTCATACCCACGTGGGAGTGAGCCAACTCTTTTGCAAGTTCCAGCAGGAAATCCACCCGTCTCTCCTGCCTCCCGGTGCATAATTGATAGAGCACGTGGGCATTCAGTGCTGCAATATCAATCATGTTATAGAACACTGCTACTGGCCAGCGCCGTGTTCTGCGCGGACAGTGTACTCCCGCACCATCTGGTCCATGACATCGACGCCGCACTTTGTTGTGTTGTACTGTGTGATGATGTTTGGCTTCTTTTTGGTGGTATCCTGTGTCTGAATGGTGCTGTGCATGCTGCTGAGAACATATACAGTCTTCCTCCGCTTGGGCGCATACACCGTCAGTGTGGCACCAATGGTTGAAAATACCTGGGTGGTAAATTCATCGCGGTACATCTGTCGAGTTGACGGTGGAATTTCTTTACGAATCTTGTTGACTGTGCCGAGGATGGTTGTATTCCGGCTAAGTAGTCGTTTTGCAAGTGACAGCGATGTAAAGAAATTGTCCGTGGTAACATTTCTGCCCTTGTCCAAGAATGGTTCCATCAGCCTCATGACTACACTCTCAGACACTCTCTCCCCACGAGGCAGAGTGTCGTCCTTGCCAAGATATGGGAGGATGTTGCAAACGTATTTGGTTTTCAAGTCACACGCCACCCAGAACTTGATCCCAAACTTGTCTGGTTTAGATGCAATGTACTGTAGGAAACAGCAGCGAGTCTTGGACAGGAAAAGTTGTTCGTCGATGGTGATGTGTTGACCAGGGATGTAGGATGTGATGCAGTTGGTGGCAAACAATCCCCATATGTTTGAAATTGCAGCAAACTTATCGGTCTGTGCTCGCTCGCTGCGGGTGTCTCTGTCATCAAAGCGCAGGTGATGCATGATGTTTTGGAAACGCCCTCGGGACATGGTTTCGATGATCTGTGGGCTTCCCAGGTTTTTCGACCAGCAGTCACGCAGTGATGGCACCCTGATGATTCCCCGCATGATGGTGATGGAAATAAATGCCATTAGTTCAGGGAGGCCCATGAACCAATCCACATGCTCCGTTTGCTTTGCATGTTGAACTGTACAGTCTCGAATGATGCCAAGCATGTCCAGAGTGATGAAACACAGGAAGCTCTGAAGACGACTTGTGATTGACCTCCTGGCCTTAGCTGTTGGCTCTCCATCTGCGCTGTATGGCGATGGCGGGGTGAAATGTGGACCCGTTCCCACCTGTTCTTCATGCCATACTGTGCCATCTTTCACAGTCTCTGTCACATCAGTCCCCAGCCGAGCTCTCTTTGTTGGTTGGGGAGCAGTCTCCTCATCTGTAGTGTGAAAAAAAAATGTAATTATGAGCAATGGGAAAGTCAAATGATATCACAAATGCAAGCATAGAAGCAAATAATAATAATAATAATCACAGAACAAATTAATATATGGGAATTGGGAAACACTGATGATATGTGTCTGCAGGCAGTAGTACAGTATATATATTTATTTATATCATCTATTTATATCTATTTAATATATAATAACTAAATATAAATAATATTAAAAAATATTTATTTATATCCATTTATCTCTCTATATATTTATTTATTACATCCATTTATCTATATATATCCTGTCCATTTATTTATTTACCTATACCTATGTCTGTATAAATGTTCAATGAAAGTTTTGTAGTTCAATTCAAACTCTGTGTATATCTATATACTATATACTATATAGTATATAGATATACACAGAGTTTGAATTGAACTGAGTATTCGAACTGCGTGTTTTCTTGAGCCCCCCCCCCCCCCCCCCCTGAGCTGAGACAGCTCGGAGTCTGAATCCTCCTGAAGATTGATGTCTTCTCCATCCGAGTCGACAGGGTTAACATTGGAAAGGAGCATTTCCAATGCTTGTTGAGTGCTGAATCTCTGCATCTTCGTTCCTTGGAGAGAAGCTTCTTTCACCACAAAATTCTTGAGGGAAATGAAGCTATAGTCCACGTAAACTGGTATTTATGTCTTGGCCGTTACCTGTCTTGCCTGTAAGGTGTGACCCCCTCACCCCACAAACTGCCCCTAACAGCCTCAGTACCATAACAAAATGAGTGATTAGTGTATTCGGGAAAAGCGTCGGGCCAAATGACCCCTCTCTGGGTCTTCTAGGTAGACAGAAAAATGCTGGGACTTCTAGGTGGGGCAACATGTGTATTGGTATAGTTAGGAGGAGATGCCTCATTTAGCGCAAAAAAATCGTCTGGTTTGAGCCAGGTCTCGGCGAGACCAACGACATCAAGTTTGTTGTCTCTAATGATTTCATTAACTAATAACGTTTTGGAAGATAATGATCTTATGTTTAAAAAGCCCATATTATAGGTAGTGGGCTGTTTTGAGGATTGTTTGTTGAAATTATCCGAAGTAGCAATATTAATAATGTTGCGTTTATTATGCGTATTGCACTTTAAATAGTTTCGACCATATCTAGGAATTGATACGACGGGGATATTCAGATTGTTTGCTTGATGTTGCGATAAACTGAACGCATCATAGTTAGCTACCTCAGTACAATGTATGTCTGCCTCTGACACGGTCACAAAAGAAAAAACATTATGTGAGTGGTGTTTTATTCTAAGAGAATTGCTATGTGTGCAGGGATTATCCAGCCTGACGCCGGCTAGTTCTAGTTTAAATGGCTTCTTACCCGGAGACTCCACGCTTCTTTGGTTAGCTTTTCCCTTTGTTGTTAGCCCCGCTCGGCATCCCCGCGTCTGCTTCCGCTCACACCGCTTACGTCATCTCCATTGGCGGTCACCGCTAGCACTTGACTCCGCTGCTACAAAGGCCGCTCGATGTAGCCCGCGAAGTATTCCCATGCTAGCGAGGAGGTCCACCGTACATGCATCTTTCAGTCTATAACAACCCGATCCATCCACATCCAGAATTGTCTGTCGGTCGTATGTGATCACAGAGTGTTCACGCTTTGAGCCAGCCATGAAATTGACAGAAATGACGGTTGTTTTTTGCCAAATCGCTCTACACTCCCAAGAGCGTTAGCAAGCCGCTGCATAGCAATGCGCTGCCATCTTGTACTGACTGATACCTATAAAAGTAACAAATTTGATACCCACCCCTAAACGTGATAAATGTCTTAAATCCCGTACAACAACATGCCATTAAGGAGTGGGACACAAAAGCTAGCAACACTAGCACTGCTATGTGAGCTACATACTAACGTTATGCTTTAACATCATGCTAGGTTAGCATATTCGTTGAAGAAAAATAAAATGGTAAAACATATAGTTCCCACACCTCTAACTGACTGATTGTTGGCAGATATTTATTTCAAGATGTGTAGTGAAGCCTGCAGAAGGTCGTTTTACGACCATAATTTAAACATCACTTTTGCGTAAGAGGACCTTTAAAAAAAAAAGTGTGCAAACAATACTTTTGTGTCGATTTGTCGTTGTACAAACGTACTTTCACGATTGTGTTTTGGAGTTCAGACTTGAGATGGAACATATGTACTCTTTAGCCCCACCAATTGGTTCGGATCAGTTTGGATTGGTATGGTAATTTTTGTAAATATAATTGACAAACTTTGTAAAGGCAATAAAAATAACTGATTGGTACTACACCACTTTTTGGGACTCATTACCTCCCTGCTTGGCACTCAGCATCAAGGGTTGGAATTGGGGGTTAAATTACCAGAAATTATTACCGGGCACGGCCACCGCTGCTGCTCACTGCTCCCCTCACCTCCCAGGAGGTGATCAAGGGTGATGGGTCAAATGCAGAGAATAATTTCGCCACACCTAGTGTGTGTGTGACAATCATTGGTACTTTAACAGAGTGACTTAACTTTAACTCACACAAACATGTACTTGTGTTTATATTATTTTCCTCACCACCCTTCTAATATATAACACCGAATAATTTTCTTTGAACATTTCCACCCAATGGAAATATGAGTCATCTGTTCCAGGTTCAACAAAACCTTTATCAAGTGTACAGGCAATATATTCATTTATTAACTGTCGTAAAAGTTAAAAAAAATATATATATATTGTTGTTACAACTTAAGAAAAAACGTGTTCTCCACCTTATTGTGTGTGCTTAACTTCTTTTTACACTTTTAAAGGTGCGGCCCTCCCTTTACACAGATCACATGCTGTGCGCAGGGCTTCACAATCCTTGGGGTCCCCCTTTTTGCGTGAATAAGCACATGTAAAATGTCAATTAATGAAGGACAGGGCGCTTTATATGACATTTTACTACAAATGTATTCTTAGCCCCTTCCTGCTCCGTCACCGATAAAAATATGAGTGAGTATTCTCATTGTGACATGCAGCCCTAGTGCTATTTTGGTAAAGCAGTTTTACTTGGTGTGATCTCTGGTTGAAGGTATGTCAGGTTAGGTTTGGTTTGTGTTCTATTTATGTTCAATTTGTTATTTTGCACTAAATAAATATTGAACAATAAATTTTTTATTTATTTGTTTTGGTACAAAACTTGCATCAAATTAGATTCAAACTTGATAATATAAAAACAGTTCAAATAAATAAAAAAAGTGTTTAAATAAAAATGCAATTCTGCTTCGGGCCCCAACTTAGCGAGGGGCGTCACAGCACTTGTATGCCAATTAAGAGCGGTATAAATACATAGTTAGGTGAATTAGACGTTTAAACAGTGGTTATCCTTTTATCCTACACTTGTGTATGTCGTTAAAATGTGTAACCCACCCTATGAAAAAAAAAAATCAATAAATATCAAAAGTCATATTTGTTGTGGCGCTGTCACGTTAGCCATTGGCCTTGTACTGAGCAGCCAGGACAGAACAGTGCTTGTGTTTCCTTTCTGCTACATTAAATATGTGAATGATACAAACAATCGTCTCAAAAAACTGTGCTATAGTACTTATTTATTTCATGAGCAATTTATTAACTAATTTCATACATTCTTATAATTATTTTAAAAAAAAAAGACAATTAAAACTTTTAGACGTTGGTCCTGTTCATGATGCAGTTTATTGTGCTGATGCGACGAAACCGTAAAACCCACAACACAACATGGACCTCAGGGCGCACACACGAGCACACTTTACATTCACATTAAAGGAGACGCACACATACTGTTGAGTGCATTACATCAGTGTTGCATGGAAAAGATTAAAGTTTATTGTTTTAGTAGCAGTCAATTGTCTTAACAGCATGATATTGTTTCAGTCATATATGTATTAGCACGCTAAATATTAGTTTTGCATTCTTAAATGTGTGTATACTGGCATATTAGGACAGTAATGCAATTGATTAGTACTGTATAATAATCAGTCTGTTAGTCTTAATAATCCATAAATGGTATTGAAAACAAACAGAAGTTAGCCAAAAAATGATTAGCACAATGCATCAAAGATAGGATGAGTGCACATTTTCATACATTTATACTTAATGATGGTCACAGTATCTCATAAACATGTTTATTCATTGACACAACATTTGAGACATTTCCCTTACCTTTTACCATTCTTGCTGAACATTTGCAACACTTTTAAAGCGCTTCTTTTCCCACTGACTATCCCCTCAGTCCCCTCCTAAATGTTTCTTTTCTCAAACTAACAAGCATGAAGTCATTGAACATTTTGAACACGTTTGAGGCTCTTTTTCTTCCACACATGTGCTTAATTACCCCTCTCTCCCCTCTTAAATGTGTTTGTTACTCAAATTAATAAGCAGGACTTCAGTGGACATTCAGAACACTTTTGAGGCCGTTCTTGTTTAACGCTTCTGCTCACTAACTTTTTGTCCCCTCTTAAATGTCTTTTTCTCCCAAAGCGAACAAGCAGGAAGTCAGTATTGACCATGAAAAAAAAAGGCAAGTGTGCTTGAGTGGTGTCAGGACACCAAAAATAATCCGCTTTTTATGAGAATAAAACTATTTAAACCCCCTCCCCCCAAAATATTTTCCCCATCATCAAAACATTCTTCACATTGTTGCATGTTGTTATCTCCTGCTTGCAATTTGCTATTTCCAGTGTTTCTTGTTAGTAGATAACTGCAGACTAGTTCAATAAAGCACACTTTCTTATACACACACATTTCTTTTAAAGGTCCCATAATATTTAAAGTAAGACTGCAAACGTACAACAATAGTCAAGTGTGTTACTGTAGTCAGGAAGTAGTCTTTGCCATTAAGTTGAATGTGCCTGCCTTGTTTTTGTTGGGTTTTACAATGTTGATAGTGTTTATACTGTAAGTATTGCACTTATTACACACCAGCTGTTTGATTGTGACGTGCATGTTAGTTGTAGTTCTCATTACGAAATTTGAAGGAGTTGAAATCGCCATGTAAAATCACTAATGCTAATCGGTAGCATGTACATGGCAAATCCAATGTATATTAGTGTTCAGCTAACGCTTAATCAAAAGTGAAACCTTACTATACTTTCGAGTCCCTTCTTCTTGCTCTGTTGGCATGGAAATTTGCAACATTACGCTACAAATAGGGCTGTTTGCTCGCCAACGTCATGTCACATGTAACAAAGAAATATAAACATTCTACCATTCAATTTTACGTAAATCGCATCTTGGTAGTACCGACTGATACCTATAAAAAGTAACAAATTTGATACCCACCCCTAAACGTGATAAATGTCTTAAATCCCGTACAACAACATGCCATTAAGGAGTGGGACACAAAAGCTAGCAACACTAGCAATGCTATGTGAGCTACATACTAACGTTATGCTTTAACATCATGCTAGGTTAGCATATTTGTTGAAGAAAAATAAAATGGTAAAACATATAGTTCCCACACCTCTAAGTGACTGATGGTTGGCAGATATTTATTTCAAGATGTGTAGTGAAGCCTGCAGAAGGTTGTTTTACGACCATAATTTAAACATCACTTTTGCATAATAGAGGACCTTTAAAAAAAAGTGTGCAAACAATACTTTTGCGTCGATTTGTCGTTGGACTATCACGATTGTGTTTTGGAGTTCAGACTTGAAATGGAACATATGTACTCTTTAGCCCCACCAAGTGGTTCAGATCAGTTCAGATTGGTATGGTAATTTTTGTAAATATAATTGACAAACTTTGTAAAGGCAATAAAAATAACTGCTTGGTACTAAACCACTTTTTGGCACCTTTCAGTTGGGGTACCAATGGTGATGATGGGTACCAAAAAAGCTAGCCTGGTTCTAGATGTTCTCCATTGTTGTCCTTTGCTAACGTGCTATCCTCCTTTCACCAATCCAAACCACCCAATCCAAACGTATGAGCTGAACTGTACCAGGTGTAAACATGGCTTTGTTTTCATACAGTAGGTCTTCTTAGCGCTAATGCTAACTGCTAATGCTAACTGCTAATGGGTATTTTAGGGGGGCGATATTTACTCAGGTATTTTCCTCTTACAAGGAGGCACCAGGTGCGCTGGCAGCTCCGTGGGAAGTTCATGTCCCTCCAGCTTGACCTTAATCAGGTGATTGGCCAAAGCAAACTCCTCGTCGTCCAGCATCCCGTCCTTGTCGATGTCCGCCAGCTTCCAGATCTTTCCCAGCACCGTGTTGGGCAGCTTGGACTTGACCATCTCCCTCTTGGCGTTGGCGCCCGTCACCTTGCCATTGACGGGCGACAGCGTGTAGAAGATCTCGTCGTAGGCCGGCTTGTCACGCGCCACCACCCACTCGGCCTCATCGATGCCCTCGCCAGCTCCCTCGCCGTAGCCGTGGCCGAAGGGGCCGTTGAGGGTACCGTCGAAGGCGCCGCCCTTGACGACTGCATTGGGCCGCTGGTTCTCCTCCTGCCGCACCAGAACCATCAAACCTGCGATGTCGTGGGCCAGCATGTCTTCCACCGCCTCCAGGAGTTTGGACTTGAGAGGCTGGAACTTGGTGAGGTCCTGAGCTTGGAGTTGGTCCTGGAATAGAAGGAAACGCGTCACCGATAAAGTGATTACAACAACGAGCATGTACGAAACCTCACCTGCATCTTCCTGAGGTTTGGAAAGTCTCCAGGTGATATCTGATGTTCCCTCTCGATGCGCTTGTAGATATCTCCCAGGCTGCCAATCAGCTCCTTCTTCTTGTTTTCCTTGCCGAACACGGACGGCATCTCTTTCTTCAGGGAGCTGATGATGTAGGCGTGCACCTGCATGGCGGCAATACGAGATGCCAATCAGGACAACATGGAACATGCAGAACATTTTCACCGGCCACTTCATTAAGTAAACCTTTATGACTTACATTTAGTCTGGTTTGTGTTTCATTGTTGAAATGTTTGTTGTCGAAAAAAGTGAAAAATATATTTTATTAGTGTTTTATAGTTAACAAAAATACATGCATTGATATTAAATAATTGGATTAACAATTTGTATTTATCATTATTCAAATGTTTAATGACATGATATTGCTATGTCATTTTGTCAATACTGTATATAGTTCATATTTAATATATATTTTTAAACAGTTTCTTAATTTTGGTTACTTTTTTTTTTAAGGTACGCCATTCGCCAGCTGTCTGCAAATTTATATGTTTTTAATATGTATTAAATAAAATGATATATAAACCCAGTGTTTAAAATAATATTAATAATTTAATAATATTTTATGTATTTAATGTAAGACTCATGTGTATGTATTAAATATTGAATTTAATCGATTAAAAATATGAATTGTATTTAAATTGACATGCACCTGGGGATAGGTTGATTGGCAACACTAAATTGGCCCTAGTGTGTGAATGTGAGTGTGAATGTTGTCTGTCTATCTGTGTTGGCCCTGTGATGACGTGGCGTCTTGTCCAGGGTGTACCCCGCCTTCTGCCCGAATGCAGCTGAGATAGGCTCCAGCACCCACGCGACCCAGAAATGGACAAGCGGTAGAAAATGGATGGATGGAATTGTATTTAAATATTAAAACTATGGTATTATGAATGATTGGATTTGATGCATTTTATACAATTGTGGTTTAAAGTGTGCACTGTACTGTATAGTTCATGTATATTTATGTAGGACACAATCAGCTGTCAGACAGGAAGTGTGCTCTCCAGTCACTGAGTGAATGGGAACATCCTCCCTCAGGAAGGAAGAAATCATTGAGAAAAAGTCGTTATTAAAGTGACAAGGCTAACAGCTGGGTGGCAAGAGGAAATGTTTCTATCCTGGAAATGCCACGCGATGATGTTGACAAAAGAATTGGGGCACGTGGGCGTCACGTCAAAGTAAAGATGGATGGAGATAAATCAATAAACGTGTCTGCGTTACCTTGGCCAACCTGGCCCGCTTGATCAGGTCGTTAAGTTTCCTCAGCGCGGCGTTACGGGGCAGCGACTGAATGTCCTTAAAAAGATCTTGTTCCTCCGCCTCGAACAGCTTCCTGTTGTCGGGAATCAGCAGAGGATGCGACCAAAAGGATCCGATGTAGACGCGGATCACCTGCATGGATGGACATTAAGTTGAGTACTTTGTGAACATTGTCAAGGCAAGCGAATAAATTGCGTTAAAAAACTGCGCTGTGGTTATGTTTCTTCAAGGATGAGGTTGTCAGGTAGTCATGGTTGGTTGCATTGTGCCAGTTGCTGCCGCTCACCTCGGGTGTGTTGACGATTTTTCCCAGCGACCACATGAGCGCACCGTACACTCGCATCAGCTGTTGGGTCTCGATCTGGTCCGCCTTGTTCAGCACAACCCTAAACACATTAGGTTCACAATAATAACAGGATAATAATATCGATGATGCAGTAGTACTTCAGGATATGAGCTGTCTTTCGGCTAATTGTTATGCTTTAGGTTGCAATCCAAAAATTGGGTCACCAGCCTCCCAGCCCCTAGTTGGCATAGCGGATGTCACAGTGAACCAAAACATTTGGTTTAACTCGCTAGCATTAGCTTATAGCTAGAGATGGACATATAACGTTGCTTTCCAAAGCATTAGAAGCGGGAAAGTGAGTGCAAAAGACAGTGCTGAAAAGAAGTGGATGATAATCATTGAATTCAAGAAAAAATCATCAAAAACATGACAGCTTGTAGCTAGCTACCTTTTCTAAATCAGTTGGAATGTAGCACTGCCAGCCTTCACCATACCAAAGCAGAATGAGTCAAAAACGCCAGCCAAGGACGTTTAAATAATATCTAAACATTTATCCCAAAAAATATGGAGAAGCTGGTGATGGTGTTTGAAGAAGAAGCAGTTGGAAGGAGATACCGCTGAAATCCCCTCTCCAAAGTAAATGCTGTACATTGTTATTACATTACTTCACAAAATTACTGTACTTGTTTTGTACTACATTGTATTGTATTGTTTTTCATACAATATTTATTATCTAAGAGTTAGTTATGTTCTTTAAAAACATGTTACATGTTAAAATTGTGATGTTTTGGGGGTCTAAACACCAAATAAATTGATGGTAATTCATTTCAATGGGCGATGCTGTTTTGCAATGAGAGTTTTTTGAGATCTTCTACACGCGGTCACCAAGATAATACTGTACATACATGCATTCTTTCAATGCTTTACTTCAATTGGTGATGTTTTTGTTTTGTAAAAAAGGTCCAGTCTTGCAGTTACCTGATCTTGTCTTCGTGGTTCTTTAGGGCCTTGATCACTTCGGAAAACTCGTCGGAAATGTCCAGTTTGTGGGCATCGAACAGGAGGATGATCCTGTCCACCCGTTCTGCGAACCACTCCAGCACCGCCGCAAAGTCGTAGCCTGCGGAACATCTCTAACTGTTAGCATCATGAACAACACACACGTGCGCTTACCTGCAGGGCAACATGCTGTATAGTGGACACACCATGCAAAGTTAACTTTGTTAGCGCAGGAGTGTCCAAACATTTGACACTAAGGGTTACTTTGATACATTTTGTACTTTAAAGTCTTCCTATTTTACATAAGTTTAAAATGTTGTTCTACATAATGTGGAAGTAAAATATCATGAGCTTGTGTTTTTAAAGGATCCCTGATTTGGTTTTCATACCACTCCTAAATGTCCTGAACGGTCAGCTTCGAGAGCTTCACGAAATGTCCACCAGATCCTGTGAATTATGTCACGTCACAACTTTAGGAAGTTTGTTTATGACAACTTTTGGGGTGCAAAAAGTGTTTTTTCAGATGCAAAATGTGTTTTTAAGCAGGTGTAAGGCAGTAATGGGAAAATGTTCTTGTTTTTGGGGAGCTACTACTTCCTTACTCATGGTTAGAGTTGTCCAGATCCAATATCGGTCCGACCTCAGCAAAAAAACAAACGTGTGCTTGCATGTAAAATGAGTGATTTATTAATAATAATAATATTAATAATAATAATAATACATTTTATTTATAAGGCGCCTTTCTGGGCACTCAATGACACCATACAAAATCACAACAATAAAATCAAATTGGCTAAAAAAAATAAAATAATAATAATAATAATATAAATGCCGATACCAGCAGCCCTGCAGTGTGTTTACTTGTGCAAAGCTGGACAGCCAGTTAACATCTAAATGTTCTCCAAAAGGCACACAAAGTTGGTCTTGTATTTCTTGTATTTTAGTCAAGTCATTTACAAACGGTAAACATGGTAGCAGCTACACAACAGCTAAGCACACACACTAGACATATGTAAGAAGTGTCCTTTATTTAACTATGCTGCAGACTAAAACAGCACATTTGTCAATATAAAGTATCAAATAATTTTAGTTGCATATTACTTACACATACAATGTCTACAAGGCTGAATCGTGTTAGAATGTATCCAGTAACAAACGTGTCCACATCATTCAACTTACTGCCTCATGAGCATAATTTCATGAATGACTACTAGATGTTACCAATAAACAATTACCACTCAACTTCAACTTAAAGACAGCATAAGTCCATTTCAGACACTTAATATTAAATAGGCTACCGTTTGTAATACCTATCATTGTTTTCTGTCTGACTAAATTCACTTGATCAAACATTTTCTAACATAATTTCCACACTACAAAATTATAAAAGTATTTATGATTCCTGCTAATATCGTATCGGCTCAATACTCAAGGTTCAAATATCGGTATCGTATTGGGAGTGAAGAAGTTGTATCGGGACACTCCTACTCAAGGTCACTGCTCCTCTGCTCCCGCCAATTCATAGACAAGTGTTTGGTGAACAAAGCACCGTTCTTTGCCAAATCTTCCAATATTTGTCCAATATCCAATCTTTACTGTCTGCTGACAACCATTAGCACGTAGCCTCTGAGATAAGGCGGGAGGCTGGAGCAAACACACAAGCCTTGAACAATTGCAACAAAGTAGGCTTGGTCAGGGGAGCAAGGTACACAATTTGAGCATGTCAGCCAAAAGGGGAGGAATGCAGATTTTCCCTGTACACAACTTGATGTTTAAAGCTATTAAAATATTATTATAGTTTCCCATATCGTTTTAGAAACACATGAAATGAGCGCAATATAACCCTTTCAAAGATGCTAAAAGCAATTCAGTGTTGTTCAATATATATGCTAAGTTATCTTAGCATATTAGCTTTGTGTTATAGATATATTGTAATATTTATAAAATAGAGCTCGATAATTAGAGGGCCAATTAAAAAAACGCTGTCGGGCCGTACTTTGGACACCCTGTGTTAGTGTATTGTTAAGTATCACATATGAAAGTGAGCTGCATGGTAGTACTAAGTAATAGTAGTAGTAGTGGTCACAGCAACAGTAGTGTTAGTAACGCTTTTTTGAATGTTATTGCTGAGTTCCTTGTGCAAACCCACAAGGACCTTTTGGAGACCTTGATAGTTTTCATCAAGACTGCGAATTTGGTGGAGTAAATCTGCACATGGCATGACAAGAAAGGACAATTTTGCTGTTCATTTTTGAGGAGACCATGTGACAAGATTCTTTAAAAAACAAAGTCCACAAATTCTTCAAGGCTAATTTATCACATTATTTAGCAGCACTTTGATGCCTGCTTTGATAGACAATACCTCCATAAGGACATCTATGTAGGCAGCTATAGCCTGATAACACCTCCTCTAGACACACACAGAGGTACAAAATAAATGAACAGATAAATAACTGAACAGCATATCCACAACAAAAAAACATTAACATTTTATCATCCTGTTTTTCCAGAAGTAATGTCAATTTAGTGCTACCGTGAACCCTTGTATGTTGCTGTTAATTAGTTCCAGGCCTGATGGTGGTAAGTTATTTTGCACATATGAGACATTATTGATTATAAATTGAATATTTTCATAGCTAAAGCATACAAAACATAAATATGATCGTCTAAACATGTTTTTTACCATTATGAGAGCTCTCCCAACATGAAATAACACCCAAATATTACCTTTTACATTTGTGTAATCCAAATGAAGAAGTGTTTCGTCTGAAATTTAACCGCAAATGTATTTTTTTTAGCCCTTTCCTTCTCTATCACTATTATGAATATAATGGTAAATATCCCATAACAATCACATTGTCCACTGTGGCGTGCAGCATTACTGATAGTCTTGTAAACAGTTGTACTGGTTTAATATCTGGTTAAAATTCTAATTAAATGTGGTATTTTGCACTATATATATATATATATATATATATATATATATATATATATATATATATATATATATATATATATATATATATATATATATATATATATATATATATATATATAGAGCAATTTATTTACCATTAATTCGTTTTACTACAAAACATGCATCAAATTAAATTCAAGCTTGAGTCAAAACTGAATAAAAAGCATTTTACAGGAATAAAATAATAGTTTAATGGGGGGGATGAAAGGGGGAGGGGGGGCGGGGGGGGGGGGGGGGGATTCTGCTAAGGACCCCAATTTTGGCCCTGGCTGAAATATTCTTAACTGCACTATGCGTTTATAAGTCATATTCATATATGAAAACATGACACTTTCACATACAGCAGAAGTTCTAGTAGAACTCTTGTGTTAGACAGAGCGTAGGGAAAATGACTACAAGCGTGTGTAGAAGAAGAGTAGAACATTCAAAGATGGCGCCACAGTGAAATATCGCCGTCTCGGATTATCCTGATGCTTTTGTTGGCGTTGGTCGTTGTTATGGCGATGCTGTGCTTTAACTTTGAGAATGCTGGTCAAAGTTGAGACTGAAAGTATGTGCGGAATTTTTCTTTTCTATCTCTGTTGCGTGTTTGTTCTCTTTTTGCAGTCTTTGATTTAAAATAAACAAACAATTATTGAACAAAAGCTACAATATCTAGCATGTTTTCTTCTTCTTGGTTGAGCACCACATGAAGTAGTAGCACTTGAACATGAGGACACAAACATGCAAAGTGCCTTCAAACTTTTGACTGCTACTGGCTTTGTCCATCCATCCATCCATTTTCTTCCGCTTATCCGAGGTCGGGTCGCGGGGGCAGCAGCCTAAGCAGGAAGCCAAGACTTCCCTCTCCCCAGCCACTTCGGTGTGTCTTTACCACTTTTAAGCTATTTTAGGTTAAAAACAAAATACAAAATATTGAGAAGGGAATGAAATATAATATATTACAAACAAACAAAACCTTTTAAAATGTATTCCTATGTTGTGATTTAAGCTATATACAGTAGCTAGCATATACATTCATTACATTAGGATATTTAGCTTAAAGAGGTCATATTATGGAAAACCCACTTTTTTGCCTGTTGGCAACGGTTTTGTGTGTATTTCAGATCCCCATATGTGCTGCAAAGGTCAAATCAAACCATGGAGGCATTGAGGAGATTTTCAAAAAACATTTTTCTCTTCTTCCAAACAAGCCATTTGGGATTTTCCCCGACTTGTGACATCATAGTATATATCCATATATGGTAAAAGTTGGCCGCGAGACCTCAGCACGAACCCACCCTTTTTAATTCCTGTATCGCAGTTGTAATCCAAATGAAAATGCTTTGTTATTGTTTATATTAAAAATGTGCTTAAAATGTGCCTTTTGTTTGTCGTGGCAATTTACCTTCTCTGAATATTGGACGCTGGGCTCAGTGAGACACATGGAGCTTGGCTAAGAAACTTGCCTCGGCCCGATCGGAAACCTACAGAAGGATTTACCCAACACGACTACACCTAATCACGGGGAGAGTTCTCAAGTGCCAACTGAAGTGGTAAGTCCAATAACAGTAGATGACAATTTGTAATGATACATTAACATGAAGCATCCTACTGACCATTGATCCATCCATCCATTTACTACCGCTTGTCCCTTATGGGATCGCGGGGGGTGCTGGAGCCTATCTCAGCTACATTCAGGCGGTAGGCGGGGTACACTATTAGCAAATAGCAAGTAGTTGTTACAGAGTCAAGGTTTAGCATACATTGTTTGTTAGATTTTTATATTACATTCAAACAGTCTTTTTTGTCTGCACTGCACTATATAACTATTACTAGATAACTAGATTGACAAATGTAATGATATGTTAGCGATATAGCATTAACTTAACTTCACTACATATAGATGAGATAAACAGACTACGTATGATGCTATATTATTGCATGGATGTACATTCAAGTAGAGAGACAGGCATTGTACTAACACGTCGCCTATATACTTATAGCTTTATGGACTGTAAGGTGCTGAAAGAGAAAACTAATTAACCAACCTTTGAGATGCTTTCATCTCCTTGGTTCTGAAATGTGTTCTTCTTTACATTCCTCTCGCTGCAGGTCAGACTCTGGCTCGTACATGTAGGGTTGGATGATAAAATCCTACGCTGATGTCAATACAAAAGTGCACCACTAAAACTACATTGAGGGGGAAAAGCATAGAGGATGTCTTTTGCATTTAAATTTGCCTTGTATTTGTAGACACTCAAAAAGTGGCTTAAAGGTGGTCTTTGAAGCAAAATGTATTCGAAAATTGGACCAAGGTACCACCATTACATGTTATGTAGATGTAGACCACAAGGAAGTGTTTTAAATGTATATTTAAAAAAATAATTTATTTTTCATTTGAAAGTGTCACTGAACACACACAACTCTTCATTATTACTTTCATTTCATCAGCTACCTTGATTTGGTAACTTGGCAAAAAGTTGTGCGCATGAGTGGACATATTGACCATGACTTTGTGGCCAGAGAGCATGCACGGTCAAAGCTCATCTTTTGGCCGCCACTTCCTGTTCTTTGCAGGCAAAGAGAGGCATAATCCTCCTGATGGTGGCGGACACCAGCATAAACACTGAAATGCTGACGTTGTTGCTCAGTATTCAATGAGACTGGACTGTTGTTGCTGAGTGCGTCCATTGAACACACGCACACACGTACGCACACGCACGCACACGCACGCACACGCACGCACACGCACGCACACGCACGCACACGCACGCACACGCACGCACAGCGGGAGGTAAGAGAGAGTACTTTACCTCGGCTGATTCTCTGTTTTTCTCCTGACAGGATCCCTGGGGTGTCAATCACACTGATGCTCTCCAGCACAGGGTTAGGCAGCTGGGCGCACACAAACCTGTGTAAGATCACACACACACACACACACACGCACACGCACACGCACACGCACACATCGCACACACAGAATCAAGACAGTGAAAAGTGTGAAAACAAACTTCACCCAGCAGTCAGCTGAACAAATACAAATACACAGTATTGTGCACACTTGGGAAAACATTGGTCATAGTCATAGACAACCACAACGTAACCCACCAAACCGCCTCCCTTCTGAGGTTATTCCTTGATCCAAACTCAATAAGGAGATCCCAAGTACTTTTAAATACACACTAAGGGCCTGGGGCCTCCAGGTATGTGTGAGCACACTTTGAGGAAAAAAAGAACATTTCTATCAGCACAAAGTGCAGCTACGTAAGCCCCAAAAGAACATTTTGAAAATCAAGACTACATTTCCTGCAATTGGGTGCATTTCTACACTATATTTTACCTTTTTTATTCTCATCTACCAACCTCTTACGGCTGTCTTTTTGACACTTACATGTCACATGTAATGTACCACATAATTTTTAGTTTTTTAGTAGATAATCTACTAACCTTATTACCATTGAATATGTAATGTAAAATGTTATAACATGCATGCAAAGAACTCAGACAACATACCAGAGTTTATATTATGAAGTTTGTAGAGCAAGGGTGTCCAAACATTGACTGGGGGGCCGTATTGGGCTTAAAAATTTACACATGTGGAGTTATGTACTTAACAAAAAGAGGTGAAATAACTGAAAACATGTTTTATATTCTAGTTTCTTCAAAATAGCCACCCTTTGCTCTGATTACTGCTTTGCACACTTTTGGCATTGCCTTGATGAGCTTCAAGAGGTAGTCACCTGAAATGGTTTGGTTTTCACTTCACAGGTGTCATAGTTTTGATGCCTTCAGTGACAATCTACAAGGTAAATAGTCTTGAAAATAAAGAAAACGCATTGAAATGAGAAGGTGTGTCCAAACTTTTGGCCTGTACATTATATATATATATATATATATATATATATATATATATATATATATATATATATATATATATATATATATATATATATATATATATATATATATATATATACATGTATATATATATATGTATATATGTATATATATATATATATATATATATATATATATATATATATATATATATATATATATATATATATATATATACATATATATATATATACATATATATATATACATGTATATATATATATATATATACATATATATATATATACATATATATATATACATGTATATATATATATATATATATATATATATATATATATATATATATATATATATATATATATATATATATATATATATATATATATATATATATATATATATATATGTATATATATATATATGTATATACATATATATATATATGTATATATATATATATATACATATATATATATATATATATATATATATATATATATACACACATATATACAGTATATATACATATATACATTATATATATATTATACATGTATGTATGTATGTATGTATGTATGTATGTATGTATATATATATATATATATATATATATATATATATATATATATATATATACATATATATACACATTCATATAAATATAATTTATCATTATTATAATTGGTTATTAACAGGGTGTGAGAGTTCAAACTAAGGCTGAAACGACGCGTCGACGTAGTAGACGTCATCGGTTACGTAAATACGTCGACGCCGTTTTTGTGCGTCGACGCGTCGCATATTTACGTCACACTACCGTCATGGCAAACCGCAAAGCAGACGATCAAAGCAGACGATGCGAGCGGTGCGAGCGGTGCGAGCGAAGGGGAAAAGCATGCCAAAAGTGGTCAAAAGTGTGGGAGTATTTCAATAAACGGCCTAATAATGTTGTTGTATGCACACTGTGTCGAGCGGAAATGGCCTATCATAGCAGCACAACGGCTATAAACGAACATTTGAAAAGAAAACCATGAACCATCAACTAGTCAATCGTCTGCGCGAGCATACGTTGTCATCATTACACAAAAACATGAATGTGTCATTTGTATCTGCTAGGGGTGTAATGGTACGTGTTTTGTATTGAACCGTTTCGGTACGGGGCTTTCGGTTCGGCACGGGGGTGTACCGAACGAGTTTCTAAGCTAAAGCTAACTTTAGCTGCTAAAGTCTTAACAAGCTGCTTCGCTCCTCTGCCTCTGTCTCAGCACGCAGCATTGTCTCACCCACACAACCATCTGATTGGTACACACGCAGCATTGTCCCACCCACACAACCATCTGATTGGTACACACGAAGCATTATCAGCCAATCAGCAGTGTGTATTCAGAGCGCATGTAGTCAGCGCTTCAGCGTGGAGCAGATAGGTAGGGATGGGCGATACCACACTTTTAGGATTCGATACGATACCGATACTTTTTCTTGCATTTTCATCGATACCGATACCGATACCGATACCGATACCAACAATTTCTTATTGGCAATTTTTTGTCTGTCAAAAATATTATTACTATTGTTATTATTTAAGACAAATCACAAGACAAATACAGACCATTTATACCACATTTATTATGGTCAATATATAATACAAGTAAAATTTAAATAAATAACATAAGTATGAAAAATAAATTAAATATTATATATAATAATAACTATATATTATATATAATAATAATTAAATATTAGGGCTTTCCAATTAACAGTCAAATCCGAATTGCAAGAAGCTGCAGTTATTTTTTAAAGTTTGTGATATAATTAGCAATTAATGAAATATTAAATATTAATATTAATATTAAATAGGCTAATGTTTTAAATAGGCTAATGTATTAAATAGGCTAATGTTTTCGAAATGTAAGAAATCATGTTACAGATTAAAACCAAAATCACATTCAATCATATATTCAAGATTTTCTTGGAAAAAAATAAAACTGTAATGCAAAGATGAACAATCTCCAAATTGTATCTCTTTCTTATCTTGTTTTAAATACTCAAGCAATTTTCAACTAACAGTAAATTCCCCTGTGTGGAAATTATTTGAATTTAGGATAATCATTTAAACAAAAATATTCAGTAAACATTACTAAAAAAAAACAAAACAATGCCTGTTTTAAGTCAACAATTGGACAACACTGGATATGCCTGGCTGCATCGCTGTCGGCTGGCTGTGTGTGTGTTGCACGTTGACGACGCTCATTCGCTGTCTCCTGTCACGTGACTGGGCCAGCTCTATACTCTGCCAGGTACAGGGGTGTCCCAGCACTTAGTAAGTTAAGTAAGTAATCAAAAACATCTGAAAGTGATGCTTGCACCCCCCACACGCCGTTTTTTGGTTTATATCGATACTTTTTTCAGAAAAGTGATGCCAAATGAGTAGCGTGTGAGTATCGATACATCTATACCACAGGATCGATACGCACATCCCTACAGATAGGTGTTTAGCAGGTGAGCATCAGGCAGCGGACTCTCCCCAAATGATAATAAACACCTCCCAGTCAACTACTAGTAACATCACTATGAGCCCGTTGACCTTCTAGAAATATAAACTGCAGCTCAGCTCACTTGCAGTCCTGGCTTGAGGTGAAGGCTACCGGTAATTACCTCTCAGTTCCAGCCACATCGACCCCTTCTGAGCGCTTATTTTCAGCTGCTGGGAATATTGTAAACAAGAAAAGAACCAGAGCATGTACACATGCTAACCTTTCTTCATTACAACTGTTAGTCACTCACTGGAATGAGTAGAATTGGTTATTGTGTACTGTGTTGGACTGGATGTTTTTTTTGCACATTTTAAAAGCAATACTTAATGTTAACAGTGCTCCAGAATACTTAGATTGGCAATTTTTTGTATTGGATGTTTATCTTTATTTTTGCACATTTTAGCAAATAAGCAATACTTTCACTTTTGTTGAAATGTTTACACTGTTCTTACAGAATATTTCGTTTTGCACTTTTTTGTATTGGATGTTTATCTTTATTTTTGCACATTTTAAAGCAAAAGAAGCAATACTTTTACTTTTGAAATGCTTATACTATTGCAGAATATTAAGATTTGCACTGGATGTTGACTTTTATATTTGCACATTAAAAAGCAAATAAGCTACTTTTAATTTTGTTAAATGTTAAAAGTTTTAAATGTTTACATTGTTACAGAATATTTAGTCATGTTGTTGTCAATGTTGACTGAGTGGCCATACTTCTTTTTTTTTTGTAAATAAAAGCCATGCCTTTTGAAAAAACGGGCCTACATTTATTTTTTCATCTTAATTTTGAATAAAAAATAATCGTTAAAAGGAAAAATAATCTATAGATTAATCGAAAAATAATCTATAGATTAACCGATTAATCGAAAACATAATCTATAGATTAATCGATAGAAAAATAATCGTTAGCTGCAACCTTAGTTCAAACTCTACCTTGTTTACTTCTGTGACAACCTCCTTAAGGTTTCCAGAAATATCAAGCAGCTAAAATGCGCCAAACATGGATAAGTGTTGACCGAGTGTTTTGCATTTTACCCTATCATCCCTTGTAATGAATGGGTGGCATTTTTATTTTTTTTATGTTGATTGGACATTGGACATACAATGAGCAAGATGGGTTATGTGTGACCATGTTTGTTGACTTTTTGTACTGGTTGATTTTTTTTCTGTATCGTGACTAGGGAAAGTTGTTTGGATTGGGTCATATAAATTAATGCTGCCCTTTGGTGTCTTGAAAGAACAATTAATGGCAATTAATACTTTCGTTGACCACCAGGTGGTGACAAAATGGCAGCAAACAGACATCTTGATATATAGGAGATATGGATACACGCTCATGGTCAAATTGCATATTAAACTCGTGCTGACTGGTGGGCCAAATTGAAGACAACGGCGGGCTGCATTTGGCCCGCGGGCCGTAGTTTGGACACCACTGTTCTAGAGCTTCATGCTTTTTCTTGTAGTTGAAAACAAAATCAGTTCACAGTTTCCCATTATCTATTTCCTTGCGGCAAATCTTACATTTCGCAAGAACGGTTTATCAATCTTGTCAAACACAAGACTTAGTTGTGTTTTATCAAAACAGTTTTCCAGCCAAGCTTTGCGCCAGGGATTTTTTTTACTCCCACATCAACTTTCGTAACATTAGAATTCCAGTTAACTTTCGCCATGTTCGTCCTTTGTTTAGGTTGAGCTCGCAACCTTGCATACTCCTTGCTTACTACCAACAGTACTGTGATATTGCCTCGGGCCCAATCCAAACAATCCCCCTTTCCCCTTGTCTTAGCCCTAAACACTTGGTTTTGCGCGTTCACATCAATCAAGTGGTGTCTGAATTCTCCCTCAGGTAAGGGGAAGGGTCAAGTTTAAGGTCCACAAAGCCCTTGAAACCAAGTGAGCTTGAATATCTCTCTAGATATTGAGTGTTGTACAGCTAACAAATGAATCACAAGAGTGTCCAAAAAATTTATATAATAATAAGTTAAATAGTGGACTTCATAAAATCTAGCCAAAACTTACATATAATAACTTCCCTCAATGAAACACATTTTACGTGCTGTAAGCTGATGTGCTAGCACTTTCATATTTCACAGAAAATGTTCTCTTCTCAACCGTCATCTTCTTGATGAAGACAGACAAAAGAAAATGAAAAGAGCCCAAACAAGGTCGAAAATCGCGTGTGACGGTATCTTAAAAGTAAACAAATATTTGTCGCAGGGTTGATGACGAAGCGAGACTCAAGTGTATTTTCAACACTTTGCCATGGCGCTAGATTCTAAGGGCCAAAGGGGAGGTTTATATGTCCTAACAGTAACGTTTACGACAAAGAAATGTGCTTGGATTTGTGCGTGCACACACTTTAATATATCAAAACATTTTCTTGCATATGTAGTTTTCTGGACTTAAATGTAGCCTATTTTTAGTAGGAAATACAAGCAACTTTTAATACATGAGGCTCCTGGTCTACTAAAGGTTTGCGTGAACTAAAACACGTGCAGGCTTGTTAGCAGACGCAAAGCTGATTTACTAAATGTGTGCTCAATAAGAAACACGATCCATTTAGCGTGTTTGTCTCCATGAATATGCAGAATATATACTGATTCTCAGAACACCCAAAATACTGGGATGAGAAGATGCAAATATAATTACTAGGGCTGTGAATCTTTGGGTGTCCCACGATTCGATTCAATATCGATTCTTGGGGTCACGATTCGATTCAAAATCAATTTTTTTTTTCAATTCAACACGATTCTCGATTGAAAAACAATTTTTGCCCAATTCAAAACGATTCTCTATTCATTCAATACATAGGATTTCAGCAGGATCTACCCCAGTCTGCTGACATGCAAGCAGAGTAGTAGATCTTTGTAAAAAGCTTTTATAATTGTAAAGGACAATGTTTTATCAACTGATTGCAATAATGTAAATTTGTTTTAACTATTAAACGAACCAAAAATATGACTTATTTTAGCTTTGTGAAAATATTGGACACGGTGTGTTGTCAAGCTTATGAGGTGCAATGCAAGTGTAAGCCACTGTGACACTATTGTTCTTTTTTAAAGTTTTTTTTATAAATGTCTAATGATAATGTAAATGAGGGATTTTTAATCACTGCTATGTTGAAATTGTAACTAATATTGATACTGTTGTTGATAATATTCATTTTTGTTTCACTACTTTTGGTTTGTTCTGTGTCGTGTTTGTGTCTCCTCTCAATTCAATCAATCAATCAATCAATGTTTATTTATATAGCCCTAAATCACAAGTGTCTCAAAAGGCTGCACAAGCCACAACGACATCCTCGGTGCAGAGCCCACATACGGGCAAGGAAAAACTCACCCCAGTGGGACGTCGATGCAATTGCTCTGTTGATTGCAGTTCTGAGTGTTGCTGGGTCGGGTTTGATTTTGGAATTGGATTGCATTGTTATGGTATTGCTGTATATTGTTTTGTTGGATTGAATAATAAAAAATAAAAAATAAATAAATTTAAAAATAAATAAATAAATCGATTTTTTAAAAATGAGAATCGATTCTGAATCGCACAACGTGAGAATCGCGATTCGAATTCGAATCGATTTTTTCCCACACCCCTAATAATTACTGTATTTAGTACAAACCGTGTGATTTACATACTTGCCAACCTTGAGACCTCCGATTTCAGGAGGTGGGGGGCAGAGGGGGTGTGGTTGGGGGCGTGGTTAAGAGGGGATGAGTGTATCTACAGCTAGAATTCACCAAGTCAAGAATTTCATATATATATATATATATATATATATATATATATATATATATATATATATATATATATATATATATATATATATATATATATATATATATATATATATATCCTGAAAATATGCAAACAAAACTGTGTTTAGATAATTGATACTTCAAACTTGCATAAATAAATCTTAAGGAATATAACATAACTTGGCTTCTGAGAGCTTCAAAATGTAATGAATAAAATGCTAAAGTTGTTGATAAACAAGCAATTATTTTAATAAATAAATATGGTCATTTTAAATGAATTATTATGATCAATTAAAATGATTATTTCAAATATGTTTATTTTAAAGGCCTACTGAAACCCACTACTACCAACCACGCAGTCTGATAGTTTATATATCAATGATGAAATCTTAACATTGCAACACATGCCAATACGGCCGGGTTAACTTATAAAGTGCAATTTTAAAATTCTCGCCACACTTCCGGTTGAAAAACTCCTTTGGATATGATTTATGCGCGTGACGTCACAAAAGCAACGGAAGTGGTTGGACCCCATCGGACCCGATAGAAAAGCCTCTTGTTTTCTTTGACAAAATTCGACAGTATTCTGGACATCTGTGTTGGTGAATCTTTTGCAATTTGTTTAATGAACAATGGAGACTGCAAAGAAGAACGTTGTAGGTGGGATCGATCGGTGTCTTAGCGGCTAAGTACAATACTGTAATATCTGCGATATTTGCATGAGTGTACTGTGTCTTTAAGGGTTTGGGGAACGCGCATGCGCGAGTGAGTTGGCGGAGAACTTGAGTGTGTGTGAGCGTGAGTTTTGGCTAACAGCAGCTCGTGTATGTGTGTGCGTTACTTTTTGAACTACAACCAGTTACCGCTTGTTAATAAAGCGATTGAGCAGCGCATCCTCGTCTGTGTGACTCCTTCTCCACTGCGGGGCATTACAATACTTACAGCAACACAACAAGGACTACTTACTACGCCTAGCCGATGCTTGCCGCCAAACCCACGGATGAAGTCCTTCGTCGTGCCGTTGATCGCTGGAATGCAGGTGAGCACGGCTGTTGATGGGTTTCTATCTTCATTTGAGAACGATGCTATCGCGCTAGCTCAGTAGCTAAGTGTGTCACCAATGTATTGTCTTGGAGATAAGTCACTTTAAATGTCCATTTCGCGTGCTCGACTCTCATTTTCCAGTTGATATAGTATCCGAGGTGGTTTAAAATACAAATCCGTGATTCACAATAGAAAAAGGAGAGAGTACATAGTTCTGTGAGGTCTGGTTGCTAAGTTAGCTTCAATGGCGTCGTTAGCACAGCATTGTTAACCTTCGCCAGCCTGGAAAGCATTAACCGTGTATTTACATGTCCACGGTTTAATAGTATTGTTGATTTTCTATCTATCCTTCCAGTCAGGGGTTTATTTATTTTGTTTCTATCTTCATTTGAGAACGATGCTATCGCGCTAGCTCAGTAGCTAAGTGTGTCACCGATGTATTGTCTTGGAGATAAGTCACTTTAAATGTCCATTTCGCGTGCTCGACTCTCATTTTCAAGAGGATATATTATCCGAGGTGGTTTAAAATACAAATCCGTGATTCACAATAGAAAAAGGAGAGAGTACATAGTTCTGTGAGGTCTGGTTGCTAAGTTGCTAAGTTAGCTTCAATGGCGTCGTTAGCACAGCATTGTTAACTTTCGCCAGCCTGGAAAGCATTAACCGTGTATTTACATGTCCACGGTTTAATAGTATTGTTGATTTTCTATCTATCCTTCCAGTCAGGGGTTTATTTTTTTTGTTTCTATATGCATTTAAAGCACAATGCTATCACGTTAGCTCGTAGCTAAAGCATTTCGCCGATGTATTGTCGTGGAGATAAAAGGCACTGAATGTCCATTTCGCGTTCTCGACTCTCATTTTCAAGAGGATATAGTATCCGAGGTGGTTTAAAATACAAATCCGTGATCCACAATAGAAAAAGGAGAGTGTGGAATCCAATGAGCCAGCTTGTACCTAAGTTACGGTCAGAGCGAAAAAAGATACGTCCATCACTGCCTCTCAAGTCCTTCACTGTAACGTTCCTCATCTACGAATCTTTCATCCTCGCTCAAATTAATGGGGTAATCGTCACTTTCTCGGTCCGAATCTCTCTCGCTCCATTGTAAACAATGGGGAATTGTGAGGAATACTAGCTCCTGTGACGTCACGCTACTTCCGGTACAGGCAAGGCTTTTTTTTTTTTTTTTTTCTTTATCGTCGATTTTCTCTACTAAATCCTTTCAGCAAAAATATGGCAATATCACGAAATGATCAAGTATGACACATAGAATGGATCTGCTATTCCCGTTTAAATAAAAAAAATCATTTCAGTAGGCCTTTAATGTATAATTCTATGGCTGGATGTAATAAGGAGTCAGAAAAAATACAAATAAAAATACAATTAATTTTGATGTTTTTAGCAAAATATAGTAAAAAAGTATTTAGGTTTTTTTTTTAAATTAATAAATATTTTTATTTTTAGGTAAGATAAACATAATAATACAATGTATCTCTAGTCTGGATGATTTAGTTCTTGTCACCCTGTTGTCCTCCCGTCTCTTCCCCGAGGATGGCTCCATGAGCTGGGCAAACGCCTGGAGATGCCCTACGTCAACAACACGGTCGGCGGCCCGTCGGTGCGCAGCTCGTACATCGCCGCCCTCTACTTCACCCTCAGCAGCCTGACCAGCGTCGGCTTTGGCAACGTGTGCGCCAACACGGACGCCGAAGAAGATCTTCTCCATCTGCACCATGCTCATCGGCGGTATGCCGGACGCCTCGTATGGAATAACGTGATTGGGCAGGCACGCTGTTTATATTGTGAGAAAGCAGAAGTGAAAAAAGGCTGTCCTCACTCAGGTCCGCACGGAGCTGGAGGGGGCGTGGCCTCCAGCTCCGGCTGAAAATCGGGAGATTTTCGGGAGAATATTTGTCCCTGGAGGTTTTCGGGAGAGGCGCTGAATTTCGGGAGTCTCCCGGAAAATTCGGGAGGGTTGGCAAGTATGGTGATTTATCAAGAATAAAACTCAACAGCGTGCGTTAATTTGTGTCTTTATATAGAATGTCTGAAAAGTATGTGCAAACTGACATAGTTACACACGTGGCTGTGAGAAAGGAGAGGATTGTGCTGCAGCTCCATCCTACTATGCTTGCCAACATACTGTACAGACGAGGGGTGTCCAAACTTTTTCCACTGAGGGCCGCACATGGAAAAATTAAAGCAAGCGGGGCCATTTTTATATTTTTCATTTTCAAACCATAACAAAATATATGGATTTTTTTTACCTTTAGGGTAAAAAAAAGGGTCTCAGTCATTAAAATGTTAAAAATAAGTCAAATTATTATTTTTCATTTTAACGCTTACAGTAAATCTCTATATCAACTTCAGGTTGATATGAAGTAAAAAAAAAAAAAAGGTTTTATTCCTTTTTTGTCAAAGACAACTTTGTTTTTTATAGTAAAACTAAAATATGCAGTATTTAGTAATTAGAGCCATAAAAGATCAATAATGCAGGACACCATTGATTTTAATTCATTATTATTTTTGAGTTATCACAGTGTAAAGATGAATAAAATCCCATTAAATATATTTGGGATCCAAAAGGTGCCCCACTCATAAAGTGATACATTTTTATTAGTTGTTTTTTTTACTTTCAACACTTAAGTTACGAGATCAACTTCAGATATATCTGTCGATTTTACGTTTGAACTATTATTTTGTTTGTTTTAAAAAGAACTTTGATGTTTTTATATGGCAACCACACAATATATGCAATATTTTCTCCACATAAAACATTTTAAAGTGACATTTTTGAAGTAATTGGAGCCTCGAAAATAATTCATTATAACATTGATTTTTTTGTCTTTTTTTGAGCAATGGCAAAAAAAGAAAAATTAAGACAAAAAAAAAAAAACAGCCTGCATGGCAGCTTTGTGTCAACATTGCAACTTTTTCTCGTTAGATTTCACCTCATTCCACTTTTTTAAATGTTTTTTAAAAAATTGCAATAGCTGCTCGCTGTACATATCATACGAAGTCAGACCTACACTGTTTCAATGTCCATTTCTCAGATGATATAATTGTTGATGACTGAAGTGCTGATACCAACCAAACCTAACCCCCCGCCCCAACCCTCTCCACATCCCACCCCCCGGATTGTAAATAATGTAAATAATTCAATGACCAACTTTATTGGATTTTTGCGTATTGATTATTGCTTATTGAAAGACATTACAAGTTAACTGGCTGCCCAGCTTGGCACTAGTAAACACACTGCAGGACTGCTTGTATCGGACATTATATCTGAAAGTTTAATGCAAGGCAGCCGATACTTATTTTTTGCTGATATCAGACCGATATCAATATTGGATCGGGACACTCCTGCTTTTTACTGCACCACGTTCCTATAAAGTGAGCATTAAAATGTATTGATGCAAATACTGAATTAAATTATCTGACCCCTTTAAGTCCGCTCTCTTCTGTATTTCATAGAAAGATGTGAGCGTTGAACTTAAAACGACTTGGATGGAGAGCGCTACAAAACAAATAAAAACATGTCTTCCATTCATTTGAGCGAGGACAACACTTTGTCACAAAAGCAAAAGTGAATTTAGAATTTGTTTTCTTTTCAAGTGTGGTATTACAGACACACGCACATGCGACACACATGACGCAGACTGACCGGTGGAGGGAAATTCAATCACACAGGAATGTAGAACCATGCTGTGGATTCTCACTTTCTCGTTTTTTCCACCTCCTTCCCTCCCTAAATGGGCGTCAGAATGAGGAGGAAGAAGGCGTACCTGTTGAGGAAGGCATTCCCAAAAGCATTCAGCTTTCTGAAGGGTTTCTTTGGGTCCACGACCAGGGCGTTGCCGGGCACCACGCCCTCGTTGTCGCCGTGCATCACCGCGATGAAGGAATCTGTGGTGGGTTCGGGGCCGATGCGCATGCCGGGAAAATCCTGCTCCAACAGGTAGCTGTGGGCGAAGTGAGGCGTTCAATGACAAGATGTTGCAGATAAGACAACGTGAAAACTATTAAAACAACGTTCCAAAGTCACCAACAAGCAGTGCAGTTGATTTCAGGCACTTTTCAGCACCCTTCGCTTGTCTTTTGTTTTAATAACCACTTATGTAGTCTACATTCAAGTATAAGATACTATTTTCTAATATGTCATTTATAATATCTAATATCCTATTTTACCTCAACCTAATATGTATAATGAAATTTTTACTAAGCATGTGTCGCATTACTGATTTTTGCTGGTCATGTGACGCTGCTAGGCAGAATTTGTGGGAAAAGGGATTTGGTTTTGCAACATCTACGGTTTCAAAATGTGTGTAAACAAAAAAACATGGCTGACGGCTACAATAAGCTTGTATGTGACAAAGACGATCATAATTTTTTGTAAATAATAAACCAATTACCATGCATAAACTCTTTTATAGTGTATTTAATTCATATATTTTGATACAAATATATTTGCCTTAATTTGCCCTCGACAGTTGTTTCTGCTCATAGTCAGCAGTGCAGGGGAGTTTGTGTACTAATTTAATGCAGGAAATAACCAGGCATTGACTCATGCTCTGCTTTACAATGTCACTGGATATGTTGGAATTCATGCATCACTGAACCACAGCTCCCCAATGCCGGCAGCACTCATGCAGCTCCAAACCATTACATAGCTTGACTGTAGACACGACACAATTATCTTGCTACTCACATGTGTAATGTATCTGCTTCATAATGTCACAGTACATGCTGGAATACATCCAACATGCTCCTCAAGGAACCGCAGCTTCGCACACAATTATCTTGCTACCAGTTTGTGTTGTGTGTCTGCTTCACAATGTCACGGTGCATGTTGGAATACATCCAATAAGCCCTTCACTGAACCGCAGCTTTCTAGTACCAGCAGCACTCGTGCAAGCTACCACCACCATACTTGACTGTAGGAATGACAAAATGATCTTGCAACTTACGTGTATTGCCAGCTATTCAGACAACAACTGTGTATTGACAGTCCATCTATACATGCAGTACACTGACTACTCTAAAATATACCCAAGTTAACTTTCTATATTACACTGAGAGTAAAGTCTTTCCTTGGTAACCTGGGACAGATGGCTCCTGGTGGCTTTAAAGGTTATGTCTAATCCCTGGTAGAAAATCCCAATTGAAACTAATGCTCTTTAGTGACAAGATGTTTTAAGTCAAAGAATAAAAGTCCGTAAACAAACCACAGCACAGTTAAAATGCATCGCTTTAAACAACCTCATCTGTGTGGTTTCCCTTCAGTCCACAGCAAAAAATATTTGGAAGAACTCCACTCAGCGTGTTTAGATGTACGGCTGCTGATGATGCAATAAAACAGTGGTCCCCAACCACCGGGCCGCAGCCCGGTACCGGTCCGTGGATCGATTGGTACAGGGCCGCACAAGAAATTAAAAAAAAAAAATAAAAATGTATTTTTTATTTTTTATTAAATCAACATAAAAAAACACAAGATACACTTACAATTAGTGCACCAACCCAAAAAACCTCCCTCCACCATTTACACTCATTCACACTCATTCGCACAAAAGGGTTGTTTCTTTCAGTTATTAATATTTCTGGTTCCTACGGCATATATCAATATAGATCAATACAGTCTGCATGGATACAGTCTGTAAGTACGCATGATTTTATTTTTTTATGACAAAAATGGGTTGTACTTGTATAGCGCTTTTCTACCTTCAAGGTACTCAAAGCGCTTTGACAGTATTTCCACATTTACCCATTCACACACTGATGGCGGGAGCTGCCATGCAAGGCGCTAACCAGCAGCCATCAGAGGCAAAGGGTGAAGTGTCTTGCCCAAGGACACAACGAATGTGACTAGGAAGGTAGAAGGTGGGAATTGAACCCCAGTAACCAGCAACACTCCGATTGCTGGCACAGCCACTCTACCAACTTCGCCACGCCGTCCCTAAAAAGATAAATAAAAAAATGTCATACCACACCCCACCCAGTATGTGCTCCATTCACTCTATCACAAAAAAATAAGAGTTATAGAAATTATTGGAAACTCAAGACAGCCATGACATTATGTTCTTTACAAGTGTATGTAAACTTTTGACCACGACTGTATATGTATTTATACATTCATATCATGTTAATTTTGTTATATGCCACAGTTAAATTGGTACATATTTCTTTTTTTTAAATAAGTCATGTGCTTAAACTGATCTTTTTTTTTTTTATTTAAAGAAATATCTTAAAATTTAACTATGCAACAATTCTTGAGGCACTATATTAGAAACTTGTTTTTATGTTATAAGTTTGATATTTCCATTAGTTTCCTTTCCCCTGCCTCCACAGTCTATTTTTACAGACTAAGGTTACTTTAAATTATTTTTTTGTCCAATAATTTATCCGGAGTACAAGTTGTACATCATGTCTAACATGTAAACACTGGCCTGCGTGTGACTTACGACCTTAAAGCCAAGGGATTGCTGTCAGCATTTTAAGTGCTAACAGATCTAAGGATGGTCGTCTTTTTTAACGTCTATACCATAAACACTTTGCTGAACAGCAAGCGGTGCCTGGTGGGGCCATCACCAGCCCTCCTGCCGACACGTTGTGTAAGAACAACGTACATGTACGGCTGCATACCACCTTAAAAGTGTTTGATAACACTTCACATTTATCACTTTTCCTTCCCTTCTTAGTTTGTTTTCTGCTACAAATGAAGCTTTCAACCCCAAAAAGATTCACTGGAACGCAACAATGGAGCATCTGCTAGGATTGCTGTTAATGTAACAATTCAAAACCTCAAGTTATCACTTTTATTTTGATAAATTGATACTTTTTTAGGTGTTGGCACCAAGACAACCAAAAAAAGTGACCAAAAAATGAACTTCAGACTGTTAGCTGACAGGCCAATGTCAAAAACAATTATAAGATCACTTTTTAAAGTGGAAAAATACATTGGTAATGGTGTGAAAAACCTGAAAAGCCAAAGCCAAACAGAAAGGCTAACAGTTAGATCGTTAGCCAGACAACGTCACCAAAATATGCGACTCTTCGGTCTACACCTACGAAATGAGAAAAAAAAGCTTGCTTGGTAACAGCATGCGTGAAGTAACAAATATTTGACTCCGATGTGTATACCTACTCAACAAGGTACAAAGCTAGCATTCTAACTGTTAAAATGTTAGCATGCTAACTGTTAACATTTTTGCATGCTAACAGGTAACGTGTCAAATAACAACATATTTGACTCTAAATGCTAAAATGCTAGCATGCTAACAGTTAACATGTTTCAGGTAACAAAATATTTGAATTTGAGGTGTATACCTGCAAAATTAGCTAAAATACTAGCATGCTAACAGTTAACATGTTTAAGTAACATATATGACTTTGAGGAGTATGTCTGCACAAATAAGTAAAAAACTTGCATGGCAATGTTATATGCTAGCTTTTTAGCTAATTTTGCAGGTATACACCATCAATATGATTGTATATATCTGTATCATGAATCAATTTAAGTGGACCCCGACTTAAACAAGTTGAAAAACTTATTCGGGTGTTACCATTTAGTGGTCAATTGTACGGAATATGTACTTCACTGTGCAACCTACTAATAAAAGTCTCAATCAATCAATCAATCAATCAATCAATACATCCATCCGCAGATGAGCCATCCTAATAGTGGCCGTTGTGTCTTGGATTTATATATATATATATATATATATATATATATATATATATATATATATATATATATATATATATATATATATATATATATATATATATATATATATATATATATATATATATATAGTTGAGCTCATACGTTTACATACCCTGGGAGATATATATATATATATATATATATATATATATATATATATATATATATATATATATATATATATATATATATATATATATATATATATATATATATATATATATATATATATATATTGGATATATATATATATTTTATATATATTTTATATATATTGGATATATATATATATATATATATATATATATATATATATATATATATATATATATATATATATATATATATATATATATATATATATATATATATATATATATATATATATATTTTATATATATATATATATATATATATGTATATATATATATATACACACAGTTGAGCTCATACGTTTACATACCCTGGGAGATTTTATATATATATATATATATATATATATATATATATATATATATATATATATATATATATATATATACACAGTTGAGCTCATACGTTTACATACCCTGGGAGAATTTATGATTTCTTGGCCATTCTTCAGAGAATATGAATGATAACACAAAAACCTTTCTTCCACTCATGCTTAATGGTTGTGTGAAGCTATGTATTGGCAAACAACTGTGTTTACTCTTTTTAAATCAAAATGACAAAAGAAAGTACTTAAATGACCCTGATCAAAAGTTTACATACCCCAGTGACTTTGATCTTATAACATGCACAAAAGTTGACACAAACAGGTTTGAATGGCTAATCAAGGTTCCAATCCTCACCTGTGATATGTTTGTTTGTAATTAATGTGTGTGTGTAAAAGGTCAGTGAGTTTCTGGGCTTCTGACAGACCATTGAATCTTTCATCCAGTGCTGCACAGATGTTACTGGATTCTGAGTCATGGGGAAGGCAAAAGAATTGTCAAAGGATCTGCGAGAGAAGGTAATTGAACTGCATAAAACAGGAAAGGGGTATAAAAAGATATCCAAGGAATTGAGAATGCCAATCAGCAGTGTTCAAACGCTGATTAAGAAGTGGAAAATGAGGGATTCAGATAGACCAGCAAAGATTTCAGCCACAATTGCCAGGAAAATTGTTCGAGATGCAAAGAAAAATCCACAAAGAACTTCAGCTGAAATACAGGACTCTCTGAAAAATTGTGGTGTGGCTGTTTCAAGATGCACAATAAGGAGGCACTTGAAGAAAAATGGGCTGCATGGTCGAGTCGCCAAAGAATAAACCCTGAATGTCCTGAATAAGTGGAATGTTTGGTGGTTGAATAGTTGAACAATGGGAGCAGTTTTTTGAAAGAAAAAATGGTGGAAATAGTGATACTGAAAAGCGGGAATTTGGGGAAAAGGAGGACTTTTTGGAACTTTGAAAATTCTTAAGATTAAATGTCATAAAATATTTGAATGTGTTGATGGTGGAATGGTTTGAATTGGTTGAGAAATGTGACATTTCAAAAATTGTCTTTTAATTTTGAATGGGAATAAAAAAAAAATGGTAGTGCGTGTGACATTTTTTATTTAAAAGTGGAATAGTTTGTGTGGGAGAGGAAGTGGACAAAAAAAGGCCGGAATACTAATTTGAATACTATATGTGTGAATGTTGTTTGCTCTTACAAAAACAATTAATTAACCTTAAAAATCTATTTTTAGTAAAAATGCTTTGCACTTCCCGGTCAGTGGAGCTGTGGCTTGCTGTAGAAAGACAGCAGCTCACGTACCCCCTGCACTCCTTTACAGTGAGGAAGGAGAACTGTCATTGCATGACATCACCTGCAATTTGTAGTTAGATTAGCAAGAAAAACAATGTCATATTGTTGCTGAAGACCAAATTAGACAGGCTGTAGAAAGTCGAAATGCTTAGTAAATGTTTCTGCAAACATATATGAGCGACGTGCTGACAATCTGAAACGAGTACTCGCCAAAACTCACAGGCTGGCCCATTGCAGCCTCATGTCAGGTTTCTGCCCTACATTTGATAAAAAATGTGCAAATTCAGCAATTTTTACTTAAAATGTTTAAAATGATTGGAATGATACATAAAATACATATATAACACAATTCAATTCATTTGATGTGATCATTATTCATTTTTTTATTTTTCATCTCTCTCCCCATACAGTACATCACTGCATCCCGGCTATAATTAAAGCATTTACAGTATTTGTACAATTTTGTAATGACATTTGTAAATAAATACACCTGAGAGTGATGGAATGATTAGCACGACAGCGGTTGTTGTGACCGAAGGTTAACTCGGCCTTTTGGAAATTCCTCACTGTCGCGTTACAATGTCACTGCTCAGTATGCTGACTGGTGGCAGGCGGGTTGGGGGGCAGGGGGGCGGCATTCAAGGGGATTTTCGCAGGGTGCTAGTAAAGGAGGAATGAAGAGAGAGAAAGAAAGAGAAGGGAGGAGTAGGGAAGACGACAATCAGGAAGTCAGTAAGAGCATCCTCTCTGTCTTCAAACCACTAATTAGGCTGCCTTGGTGAGTCTGTGCATGTGTCAGAGGCCCGACACCAATCTGCTAATATTGTATCTTCCTGTTAGACGACCCCTATGTGTGTTCTTCAGCTATAGGAATGATGGAAACTGATTTCATCTGTCCCAGGGTCAAACTCCTGCCATCGTGAAACCTGTATTAGCCCTACATGACATGCTTAAAGTAACATTTTGACATTTTTAACAGCCCAAAAAAGTGTGGAAAGACGTTAACTTCTGATGTTCCAAGTGACAAACATACATAGCGACCACCCCGTGTGCCTGGGAGGGAAGTCCCTTTATGTGAAGACTAAGCACAGCTGACGTGATGTGGAAAACGCAACAAAAATAGGCAACCTAGCTTTGATAACAAGCATGTCTCTTCACACTGGTTCACGTGACTTAATGTTAAAAAGTTAAAGTACCACTGATAGTCAGACACACACTAGGTGTGGTGAAATTACTCTCTGCATTTGACCCATCCCCATGTTTGCCCCCTGGGAGGTGAGGGAAGCAGTGAGCAGCAGCGGTGGCTGATGCTGAGTGCCAAACAGGGAGGTAACGGGTCCCATTTTTATAGTCTTTGGTATGACTCGGCCGAGATTTGAACTCACGACCTACCGATCTCAGGGCGGACACTCTAACCACTTCCCTCCACACTTACACAGTTTTTGGGGGTTAAAAAAAGCGAAAGAAAAATCCATTAACCTCCAAAATGTGTTTTTTTTGTGCTCTTGTGTTGTAAATAATAAATGATAAATGGGTTATACTTGTATAGCGCTTTTCTACCTTCAAGGTACTCAAAGCGCTTTGACAGTATTTCCACATTTACCCATTCACACACACAGTCACACACTGATGGTGGGAGCTGCCATGCAAGGCGCTAACCAGCAGCCATCAGAGGCAAAGGGTGAAGTGTCTTGCCCAAGGACACAACGGACGTGACTAGGAAGGTAGAAGGTGGGAATTGAACCCCAGTAACCAGCAACACTCCGATTGCTTACACAGTTTTTGGGGGTTAAAAAAAGCGAAAGAAAAATCCATTAACCTCCAAAATGTGTGTTTTTTTGTGCTCTTGTGTTGTACACTTTTTTCTTTTTTTTTCACATTCAAACAGAGGGCTTTAATACTGTAGAGAAGCCTCTCTCAAGTGACATTCCCCAAACATCCTGCTTAGGGTCAGTTTGAATAGACATAATTCAAATGTCCATTTTGGTGACACTCCTAAGACTTCCTGTGCCTTTAGGGACCCCACACATCCGGCAAAATGTTGATCTTAAAAAAAAAATATATATATATATACATTTTACAATAAAAATCTGTCAGTTCAGTCATAAAATTCATGGTGTTTTTTTTTCACTGAAAATGGAAAAACAGTACAACTTTTATTTTTACAGTAAAAATTCTGGCTGCCAGTTTCTTAAGAGTAAAATCCACTGTTGATGTTTTTACAGGGCATTATTGTAAATAGAAAAACGGCCACAGTTTTATTTTTATGATAAAATTCTGGCAACTGAGCTGCCAGGTTTTTTTTAAACTATAAAATCTACTGATTTTTTTTGTTGCTGTTGGGATTTGTGCCCTGAAAGACAACAAACTATAAAATATTGAAAACAAAATAATGAAATAGCTGCCTACTCCACTGGACACTTTAATAATAATACACGATTCTACCTTTACAAAGATAACACGAAGGAGTGTGTGCATGGGATTTCTTCTCACCGTATGAAGCTAGTCTTGCCCGTGGAGTACTGACCCACCAGCAGGACCATGGGCTTGTTGTCAAAGTCTGCATCCTCCAAGGCCGGCGAGTGGAACTCGTGGAACTTGTAGCTGTCCTCGAGAGGCAGCAGCTTGGTCTTGTAGAGCTTCTTCAGGCCTTCGCTGACCGTCTGGAAGACTTCAGGCTCCTTCTTCCTGCGGTCATCGCTTCCCAGCCAGCTGAACATGGTGGAGGCTCTTCTACTTCTGCTTGGCTTTTTCTGTGGGAGTCCTAATCTTTGAGGTCAAGGGTGCGGCTCCTCATATACGAGGCATTAAAAAAAAAGTAAAAACTCTAATCAAACAAAGCACTAAGTTGTTTAACTGCAGTCACTTCAAGGGGTTAGTTTTAGCCTTTATCTCTATTTTTAATCTATTTATGCTAGATCATATCTGGAATAGAACATCAACTAGTAGACTCACTGTTGTTTAATTGGTGCAGATTGTGGTTCTCAGCTGTAATTGGGATGCTGTTTTGAAAAAAACTACTCATAAACCAGACTGTGTTGTTAATTAGAGACAATAAACTAATTGCATTCCCTTCATCCGGGTTCTTCTAGACTGTAATGATCAAAAAATGACTTTTGCTCTTCAATTTGATTCAAAACCAAATATTGTTGAATAATACCGCTAACGGGCCGAGGGCGAGCACAGGAATCCCGTCAATGATGCTCCGCCAAGCTCCGTTATCCTCCTTTCAAACAAAACCGGAAGCAATCAAGATGCTCACAGGCCGAACGATTATTTTAATGGTATAGGATACAAGTTAAAGAGGACATAAACACCCGCCAGATGAGCCGTTGGTGAGTGAGAGCAGCTTATATCCTCTCCTCAGCAGCTCTTATTTAAATGCCGACTCGCTGCTGCGAAACCCGAGTCCTACCGGAAGTGGACCACAGGCGGCCAATGGTCCCTCCCAGTGATGCGGCAGCTGGGTGGAGCTGAGAGAGAGGTGCGCCATCTAGAGGCGAAAAGGCACTTTACATAAATGTAACAGTACGATTGATGGTTTTCAATCGATTGATTGCTTGAAACTTTTATTAGATGATAACAAATATGAATGAAGTGGCAAACGGATTCAATTCTTTTTTTGTGAATGTTGGACCCAAATTGGCAGAGAGTATTGGAGAACATAAAGATATACAGAGTGGATGGAGAGGGGGAAGCAAAGTGCTACAGTCCATGCTTCTAGGAGATGTTAGTGAAAATGAAATTGTATCGGTGGTAACAAAACTGAAAAATAAGACATCAACAGACAGTGATGGTATAGACATGATAATTGTAAAAAAGACTATTGACTATATCATCAAACCTCTTTGTTATATTTTTAATCTTTCTTTTCAAACAGGGACCTTTCCAAATAAAATGAAGGTAGCAAAGGTAATTCCACTCTTTAAAACGGGAGATAAACATAGATTCACTAATTACAGACCAGTGTCACTGCTGTCACAATTTTCTAAAATAATTGAAAAAATATTTGTAAAAAAATTAGATAGTTTTATTGAAAAGAACATGCTGTTGAGTGAGAGCCAGTATGGATTCCGGACCAATAGATCCACTGCTTCAGCTGTAATGAATATATTTGAGGATATAGCAACAGCAACTGATAATAAGAAATACACTATAGGGGTATTTATCGATCTTAAAAAAGCATTTGATACTATAGATCATTCTATATTATTGTCCAAGTTGTATTCATTTGGTGTGAGAGGAGTAGTTTTAGACTGGCTAAGAAGTTATTTAGATAATAGACAAGAGTTTGTGGATTTTATGGGTAATACAGCTGAACAAATGAGGATTGAATGTGGAATTCCACAAGGTTCGGTTTTGGGACCAAAATTGTTTATTTTATATATTAATGATATATGTGAGGTATCAAAGTTATTGAAATGTATATTATTTGCGGACGACACCAACTTTTATAGTTCGGGACTATCTTAAAAGCATTATCAAAAATTATTGAACAGGAAATGATTAAACTTAAGAGATGGTTTGATGCCAATAAATTATCATTAAATGTAGAAAAAACAAAGTTCATGATTTTTTGTAAGAGGAAAAGGGAGGAAACGATCAAATTGTCAATAGATGGAATTGATATTGAAAGGGTTTCTGAACTTATATTTTTAGGAGTGATACTGGATGACGGTCTGACATGGAAATCTCATATTGCACATGTACGGAAAAAGATGTCTAAGAGTATTTTGATATTAAATAAGGTAAAATATGTGTTAGATTATAGGGCAATGCGCATATTGTATTGTGCACTTATATTGCCATATATCAGCTACTGTGTGGAAGTGTGGGGGAACACATACAAGAGTAACATAAAGGCATTGTATCAACTACAGAAAAGAGCTATAAGGATTATTCATAAAGTAGATTACTTAGAACACACTAACATATTATTCATTAATTCAGGTTTATTGAAATTACAGGAGCTAGTAAAGTTACAGACATTATGTGTCATGTTTAAGGCTAAAAGCAAAACATTACCAGCAAATTTACAAAAAATGTTTGTCATCACTTGTGAGAATGAAGAGCATAGAAGAAAAGGTCATTTCCAACATCAGTATTCAAGGACAACTTTAAAACAAATGTGTATATCAGTGGTGGGGGTTAAACTATGGAATTCTCTTTACAATGAGATAAAAGATTGTAAAAATATATTCCAATTGAAAAAAATATATAAAGACAGAACAATAAAATCATATGGACAGCCATAAGTGTTTACATTTTGCTTTATATTTATTAATTTACTTGTTTTTTGCCTGGTTTTGTATTTGTTTTGTATCATCCCGTGAGGTGTATATTACTTCTTTTGTTTTTTTGTTCGGTTTGTACTTCATGAAGTTTTGCACTTGTGTTTTTTGTTGTTGTTTTGTTTTGTTTTCGTTATATTTGGATGTAATTGTTGGTTCACATATCATTAAGTAAGACTATGTATTATGTGAAGGGGGCGGGAAAATATAAGATTTTTCTTCATCCTGCTCCTTCTCAGGCATTGGTGTGTAACGGTGTAACTGAATAATTGTGTTATAATTGTCTATCAAAGATGCACATCAATGAAGGAGATAAATAAAAATGAAATGAAATGAAATGAAACTTTTATTAGTAGATTGCACAGTTCAATACATATTCCGTACAATTGACCACTAAATGGTAACACCCGAATAAGTTTTTCAACTCGTTTAAGTCGGGGTCCACGTTATGCACGCTATGTAGGAATATGTATATTTTTAAACAACATAACGATTATTTCGGTTTAAAAAATTAAATAAATAAATATATATACAATGCAATAATATGTTTTGTTTGCATTTTCTTAAGTTTTGTTTCCATCTCTTCAAGTTTGGATATTGGCTAAAAATACAAATTAAAACATTTTGTTTGCTTTAAAAAAAAAAAGATTTAAATCCATATAATTGATTTTTTTTTACAAATCAAATTTCTTGATTTCATGAAAGCACGGTGGGACAGGGGTTAGTGCATATGCCTCACAATATGAAGGTCCTGAGTTCAATCCCGGGCTCGGAATCGTTCTGTGTGGAGTTTGCATGTTCTCCCCGTTACTGTGTGGGCTCCCTTCGGGTACTCTGGCTTCCTCCCACCCCCAAAGACATGCACCTGGGGATAGGTTGATTGGCAACAACAATGTCAGTCTACCCCAGGGCAGCTGTGGCTATGAAAGTAGCTTACCACCACCAGGTGTGAATGAATGATGGGTTTTTAACATGTAAAGCGACTTTGGGTACTTAGAAAAGCGCTATATAAATCCCAGGTATTATTATTATTATTATTATTAACACTAAATTGGCCCTAGTGTGTGAATGTGAGTGTGAATGGTGTCTGTCTATCTGTGGTGGCCCTGTGATGAGGTGGCGACTTTTCTAGGGTGTACCCCACCTTCCGCCCGAATGCAGCTGAGACAGGCTCCAGCACCCCCCGCGTCCCCCAAAGGGACAAGTGGTAGAAAATGGATGGATGGATGTATTATGAAAGCAGTTTTCTCAGAACTTGCAGTAAATGTCCTGCCAAAAATATTTTGGATATATGATAAACAGGATGATAGATATGCATATAGGCGCCAAAATGTCTACCTGGCAACAGTGGTAAATTAAGACAACCCCTTAATAACATAATTAACAGGGGTGTCCTGACTCCCGATACAACTTTTTCACTTCCGACACAATACCAATATTGAAGCCTTGAGAATTGGCCTATACTGATATTTAGCCGATACGATATCAGCAAGAATCATACAAAATTGTATTACTTTGTAGTGTGGAATGTTAGAAAAGGTTTGATCAAGTGAAATTAGTCAAACAAAGAAAAATGGTGGGCATAAAAAACACTAACTTATTTATTGTCAGCCATCTGGAATGGGCTTACGCTGTCTTTAAATTGAAGTGGTAATTGTTTTAGGCTACATCGAGTGGTTCAATAGTTCATGACGTTAAGCTCATGACGCAGTAAGTTGAATGATGCGGACACGTTTGTTACTGGCTACTTTCTAAAAGGCTTCTGCCTCGGAGACTTTGTATGTGTAAGTAATATGCAACTATAATTATTTGATACTTGTTTATATTGACAAATGTGCTGTTTTAGACTGCAATATTGTTCAATAAAAGACAATTGTGTACGTGTGTCTGGCATAATTTTTTTCTCTGCTTTCGTGTGCATTATGTGCATATTCAAAGGATAAAGTGATCTACAAACCTAATCGAGCTAAAAACGCTGCTGTCATGACTTCTAGCTAAAGTACGGTTCCCCTAAAGAGTCATAAATCCTCATACAGAGGACAGAGGGGCCACAGGGGTACAAGTAAAGCTGTTGGCATTAGGGGTGCTGGAAAAAATTGATTCCCATCACAATTTTTATTTATTACGATTCTGAATTTAGAAAAAGTGTTTTTTAGGCCATGTTTATGCTGTGCATATACATCAGACCTGGGCATTGTACGGCCCGCGGGCCGCATCCGGCCCTTTGCGCAACCCTGTCCGGCCCGCGTGAGGCCAATCATAAATTACAAAATAAATTTCAAAAAGTATCTATGTCGAGTGTGCAATACAACGGTGCTGCTTTTGTTTTGAAAAGCGTTATTTGTATTACTTCCGCGTGTGCGATTGTGAGTGAATTGAACGGCGCAATTACAAATTACAAAATAAAGTTTAAAAAACATCTATGTCGTGCGCGCAATACAACTGTGCTGCTTTTATTTTGAAATGTGTTATTTATGCCGTATGTCCGGGGGGAACCTGTGAGTGAAGGTGCATAGAGACAAGTGATGAGACGCTAAAAAAAGAAAAGTTGATGAGGAATGGCGTGTTTCCAACAAGACATGGACTGCCAAGTATTTCTTTACATAAATTAATGGTAAAGCCGTGTGCTTAATGTGTGGTACACAGGTTGCTGTGTTTAAATATCATTTTAATCGCCACTACACGAAGAAACACGAGGGAAAATACCGGAATGTGTCTGATGAAGCGCGCGCAAGGGAGGCTGATGCGTTGATGGTAAAACTGCAAACCCAACAAGGACTTTGTGCCATATTTCACACCCCCAGAGATGCAGCCGTCAGGACAAGTTTCGTCATTTCTCACAAAAGCGCCAGAAAAAGTAAGGCGTTTTCTGACGGAGAGTTTATTAAGGAGTGCTTATTGGACTTTGTTGCGCTGATAATGCCCGGAGACATGGACTGTTTTTCGCTAACTTTGGATGAGAGCTCTGATGCAGTCAATTAAAGAGACAACCCCAGGTAATGACTTGTTCACAGAAGTAAATGCGTGTTGGGACAAGCTGGCAGGTGTGACAATCCAATCCACTTTATTTATATAGCACATTTAAACAACAAAATGTTTCCAAAGTGCTTCACAACAATATTACAAACAATATTCAAATATTATCCTTAGCTCCACCAATGACTGAATAAAAAGAAAAAACAATTACATATAAAACCAATATAAAAAACAATATAAAATAAATATGATTAAAAACTATTTTTAACAACAGATGGTTGTCCAAATCTGATGGGGAAAAATGTTGGATAATGCAGGATAAAGTGACCATCAAAAGCAATCTGCTTTTGTATAAAGTTAAGTTAGGTTAAATTAAATTATTATTATTAATTATTATTATTATTATCATCATTATTATTTATCTTACGGTATATCAAAAATAATATTGAGCAAAATTTAATTGAAATATTGTCGTGTGGCCCTCCAGCAGTGCTCGGGTTGCTTATGCGGCCCCTGGTGAAAATTAATTGCCCACCCCTGATATACATCAATAGACAAAATAAATTATTTTAACATGCAACCTGTTTTGAAAATGTTTTATTATCATCTATATACCAAATCATAAATTGCCAGACTTGTGTTGAATGGGGAATGGATTCTGAATCGTAGCCTCATCCAAAAAAATGTAATCCAATTAAATCGTGAGTTGTTGCAAGATTCACATCCTTAATCGACATAATCAACCGTTACAAGAGTTTTGCGATACAGAAGTTTTGCAAAAATCCATATCCCGATACGGTATTGATGTGACTGCAGAAAAAAGAAAATGTCTTTATTCACAATAGAATTTAGGGCCTGATCTACTAAAGGCTTGCCTGTGTTAATATACTTGCCTCTCCTAAGTGAGACGAATATGGAACCCAACGCATTTAGCATGACATATTCATAAATATGCAAACTATATCAGAATGCCCACAATGTCGGGAAGAGATGCAAATATTATGATTTAGCACACACAATGTAATTGATAATGTGAGTATGAATGTTGTCTGTCTATCTGTGTTGGCCCTGTGATGAGGTGGCGACTTGTCCACGGTGTACCCCGCCTACCGCCCGAATGCAGCTGAGATAGGCTCCAGCACCCCTTGCGACCCCGAAAAGGACAAGCGGTAGAAAATGGATGGAATGTGATTGATCAAGAATGAAATTGTTCTGCAGCCGTGTTTTACGTATTTGTTTAGTATGTCTAGAAAGGGCGTGCAAACTGGCATTTGTGCAGCTCCATCTTACATACGTGTGGCAACATATATGGAGTTAGTTAGCATAGTTGCGATAGTTGTGACCCCAAGATGCGGAAACAGGCGACAATTTGCAAGTAAGAACATTCTTTAATTCCCAAAAGCCACAGGGAAGCACACATGAAACATGAAGCAAAAATATAATGTCCTTTGCAAAGCATAATTGAAGCAAACATGAAACAAAGGGAGAGTTACAAATCCACATGAATGTTTCAGCCCTGACTGACCGGTGAGGCTGGCATATAAACCTCTCTGATTAGTGACCAGAAGCAGGTGAGCATCGTGATCACTAAACAGAGGCAGGTGTGCTCAATCAGCGCTCAGAGCAAGAAGTGGCAGGTTAACAAAAGGAGGGACGGAGCGCTTTAATAGAAATAAACCCTAAACAGCGGAAAAACAATGTACAAAGTCTGACCTGGCCATATCAGGTCATGACAGTACCCACACTACACCCTCCACCCCTTCCAGAAACGGATTCCAGACGTCCCAGAGTCCCCAAACAAGAACAATATCTCAACTCATGGGAGGGCGCATGGAGGATTTGGTGGCGGGTGTCCAGGCCATGTGTCCCCGAAGCCAGCGGGGAAGCGACAGGTGGCTACGGCGAGTGGCTACTGCGAGTGGAACGCCGCTGCAGCTGGCGAGAAAGAGGACGAGAGGCGTAGGATCACTGTCCCAGCAGCAGCGAAAAGCCGTGCCCAGATCCTGCGTGATGCTGCTGTTGGCGAAGCGATCATCTATGATCTGGCCACATCAAAGACAGACGGTCTGCACAACTTTTTAATTGCACACACAGTCTTAGGAGATAACACACAACACGCTAGGGCTGGGCGATATGGCCTTTTTTTAATATCGCAATATTTTAAGGCCATATCGCAATACACGATATATATCTCGATATTTTGTCTTAGCCTTAAATAAACACTTGATGCATATAATCACAGCAGTATGATGATTAAAACATTCTTCTTCATACTGCATTAATATATGCTACTTTTAAACTTTCATGCAGAGAAGGAAATCACAACTAAAAAAATCACTATTTTTTTCATACGGTGTTGATCTGGAAATGTTTGCCTCTCCATTTTGATGGTGTGGTCGTGTGGCACCGAACGGAGATGTTGACATGCAGAGTAAGCACTCTTCATTCTCTAGCAGGTGACTTTTCCAATGATGCTACATATTAGCAGTAATGCTACTTTTTATAGCAACGCTTTTGCCCCACACTTGACAAATTGCGGTTGTCTGTTCGACATATTCCCACTTGAGGCCAAACCACCGCCAGACGATGGACCCCCTGCTGTTTTTTGGGGGAATTCATTCCTCCTTCATTTGTTACCAGATTCGCACCTTCTCTCTCACGTATTACCACTCGCACCACTCCGCTAGCATCACAGCTAACTTTAGCCATGCTGCTACCTCTCTGCTCCACGAGGGCGTATACGTATGTGACGTATGACGTGACAGTATGTGACGTATGTGAGAAGGTGCGCTTGTCTGTCTGTGAGAAGGTGTGCTTGTCTGTCTGTGAGAAGGAGACACAGGAAAGAGCGAGGAGAGCCTGTAGTGTAATGCCCGCAGCTAAAAGCAACTGCGTGAGAACGTATACTCCAATATCACGATATAGTCATTTTCTATATCGCACAGAGACAAACCCACGATATATCGAGTATATCGATATATCGCCCAGTCCTACAACACGCCCACTAATGGTACACACTATTTTAGAGTTTGCGCATGCTTTTAGTGCGTGGTATTTGGATCTTAGTAGATCAGGCCCTAAGTGTTTTGGCGTATACATGTTTGGACACTTTTTGTAGTAAAACAAGTTTTTAGTTAGTTTTTATTACAGTGGTGACCATTCTATAGTGCTAGATTTATTTTATTTATTATCATTATTTTTAATTTTTCCAAAATAGTTATAATGTAATAATTAAATATGAAAATGTATATTAAACAACATAGAATATTTGTATTTTTCTAAAAACATTATTCTAACTAAATTGATTAAAATAATTTAATAATTAATTTATATTAAATGTATAATTTTGTATTTTATTTGATTAATATTATGATTATTTTAAGTGAGGCAGGTACAGATGTTGTCTTACTCCTCCATGGAGATAACCAAATTCCATTTGCTGACAATATCCTCCAGACACAAGCCTGGATCGTCCGCCTGCTGTGGCCCCGCCTCTTCCTCGGACACCTGTCGAAGGAGCACGTTGTCCAACCGCAGCTCCTCCTCTTCCTCGGACACCTGTCGAAGGAGCACGTTGTCCAACCGCAGCTCCTCCTCTTCCTCGGACACCTGTCGAAGGAGCACGTTGTCCAACCGCAGCTCCTCCTCTTCCTCCTGTTTGTTATCTGTCCCTGGCAACAACAGTTTTCTCAACTGAGGGTCCCAGTTGATGTGGAGAGACACGTCCTCTTCATCTTCGTCCACTGCCATCACCGAGAGGACAGCATAGTCTTCGGTTGAGACGTTTGAGGGTGCACAGTAGGAGCAAGGAAGGAAGGGTTCTCTTGGAACATCTTCGACAAGGGTCCTGTTTGTTTCCACGTCTTGCTCCATCAAACCCTCGGAGGGTGTCTCGACGTTTGGAGGGCTATTGGTCACATAAGACCTTGAAAAGTCTCCCTCCTCCACAATGTTCACATCGGGCACAGGAGAAAACGATGGCGTTTGGGTCTGCACACTTTTTTCTAACACAGTTTGTGTGCACTCCTGCGGGATGTAGCACTCGGAGACGGTATGGCGAGCAGGAACATCCACGGACCTGACAACACCTTTTGATGTGTCGGACAAAAGATCGCTTGTGACAATGGGGATGAGGATAGGGTAGAACCTGTCGGGCAGGAGGGTCTGGGGTCGAATTGAAAGCCAAGGTTGATCCTTAAGGGGACAAAAGAATGAAGTATGAGAAAGTGACAACACTTCCCTCTCATTCAATGGATTAGATAGTCGTCAGTGTGCAGCTTCATCCATCCATCCATCTTCAACCGCTTATCCGGAATCGGGTCGCGGGGACAGCAGCTCCAGCAAAGACCCCCAGACTTCCCTCTCCAGAGCAACATTTGCGACTTCCTCCTGGGGAATCCCGAAGCGTTCCCAGGCCAGAGAGGAGATGTAATCCCCCCATCTGGTCCTTGGCCTGCCGCGGGGCCTCCTCCCAGTGGGACGTGCAACGAGGACCTCCCTAGGGAGACGCTCGTGAGGCATCCGCACGAGATGCCCGAACCACCTAAGCTGGCTCCTTTCCAAGCGAAGGAGCAGCAGCTCTACTCCGAGTCTCTCTCGGGTGACTGCACTTCTCACCCTATCTCTAAGGGAGATGCCAGCCACCCTTCTGAGGAAACTCATTTCAGCCGCTTCTATCCGCGATCTTATTCTTTCGGTCATTACCCACACTTCATGACCATAGGTGAGAGTAGGAATGTAGATAGCTCGGTAGACCGAGAGCTTTGCCTTCTGGCTCAGCTCCCGTTTCGTCACAACAGTGCGGCAGAGAGAGGGTGCGCTGCCAAGTGGATGGCAGTGAAAGTGGAGGCTCCAGACGGACCAGTGTGCAGCTTGAAAAATAAATTCCAACATGTACTGTGACATTGTGAAGCAGAGCCTGATCCCTCCCTGGGGATACTACTTAGTTTTGACAAGGGCAGTAGAAACGAATGCACTTTAGAGTAGTCGTGTTCAGCTTGTATCACAGAATGTGGCCAGGATAAGCGGTATTGAAAATGGATGAATAAATGAATACTTAAGAGTAAATATTTTGCTACTTCAAGCATGCTAATCTTTGAATGTTAAAATTAACATGTTAGCTTTTTAGCTCATTAGCAGGTATACATAGTATAATATTTTGTTACCTAACTGTTAACATGCTAACTTTAACATGTTAATATGTATCTTTTTTCCTCATAATGCAGGTATACACCCAAGGGTCGTTATATTTTGTTCTTTGACGCCACCCTCAACTGGTTCCGGTCGTACCTAACAGACAGGAGTTTTTGTGTAAAAGTAGACAGTTTTATGTCTTCCACAGCTCCTCTACCACATGGGGTCCCCCAGGGCTCAATCCTTGGCCCAATTTTATTTGCACTTTACCTTCTCCCCCTTGGTTCTGTTTTTAGGAAGTACGGTATTGCATTTCATTTTTATGCCGATGATTGCCAGATCTACTTTCCCATGGCACAAAATACCACGGTCCAACATCTTATTGACTGCCTGCACGACATCAAAACTTGGCTTTCAGTTAACTTCCTGAGCCTAAATGAAAACAAAACAGAAGTTAATGTTGTTCGGTCCAAGTCGCTCTCCCTCCACCAACGTTGACCTCTGCACTCTGTCCTAGTATCTTAGTGACTGTGTCACAAACCTGGGGGTAAAGTTTGACTCAGATTTTAAGTTTGAAAAACAAATCAGCAGCGTCATACAAAAAAGCTTTTATCAACTACGCCAAATAGCGAAAGTGAAACCGTTTCTGTCAGTACATGATCTTGAGAAATTAATCCACGCCTTTATCTCAACTCGTCTTGACTACTGCAATGCCCTGAACGTAGGCATCAGCCAGGCCTCCCTCGCCCGCCTGCAGCTCGTGCAGAACTCTGCTGCTCGTCTGCTAACACAGACCCGCAGGCGTGAGCACATTACCCCTATACTAGCGTCTCTTCACTGGCTCCCTGTGCGTTACCGAATACATTTTAAACTCCTACTATTTGTTTTTAAAAGTCTAAACAACACCTCGCTCCAACATATCTCTCCGACCTCCTTCAGCCTTAGTGCCCCCCCCCCCCCCCCCCGATCCTTAAGATCAGCCGATCAGCTGCTATTGACGGTCCCTGACACAAGGCTGAAGCTTAGAGGTGACAGAGCTTTCGCCGCTGCTGCTCCCAAGCTCTGGAACGGCTTACCTTTAAGTGTTAGACAGGCCTCCTCTCTTCCTGTTTTTATATCGCTCTTAAAAACCTACATTTATTCCATGGCTTTTAACACTGAGTGAGCTCCATCCTGCTATGGTGTCCCACAATGCACCTGCTGTGAACCTGTTTTTATGTTTTATTTTATTATTATTTTTGTCGTGCTCTGTTTGTGTTGTGGTGTGCTTGCTTGTTTATTTTGTGTTATCTTTCAACCTGCCCACTGTACAGCACTTTGGCTACCCCTGTGGTAAATGTTAAATGGGCTTTATAAATAAAGTTGATTTGATTTGATATCTGGCTAGCGTGCTAAATTTTAGCATTTTAGTTCAGCTTCGCCTTTTAAGCATTCACAACCAATTTCTATCAAAATTACTTTTTCTAGTTTTCTATAATATTGTCCCTTGACAACATCTACTGGTATAAAACTGCCCATTTTCCGTTTCCCATGGTCACAGTACATGTTATAATGTATCTTTAAACTCAATGAAACGCATCTACCCGGTGTCGGTGGCACTTGTGCAGCCCCAGCTCATGTCTGACTGCAGGAAAGACACAATTATCTTTTTACTCACTTGTGTAAACAACAATGGCTGTGTGTTTCAGTGGATAGCAAACGTATACTCAATGATGGGCAAGCTACTCAGAAAATGTAGTAAACTAAGCTACAAGTTACTCTTGATAAAATGTAGCTACAGGGGAAGATATCCCCAGAGAATTGCAGCGAGCTACACTACAAGCTACACGGCAAAAGTAGCTTGCTACATTAAAGCTACATTATATAAATATTTAACTTAATGTACAACTTTCCACAAAACAAGAGAAAACATTTATTTGTTTATTAAAATAAACACTAGCTACAAACATGCCCTTTGTCTTTCATTTAAATTGCTTACTATGTACAAAATGAGGGAAAAAACAGAAAACAAATTAAATAAAAGACAATGACAAAATAATAATAATGATGAATAAACATCATAATTTATACTTTTCAGCACAGGATAAGTTACTGTTTTAACAGCAGCCACAATGGCAACATGACAATAACCTGGCCAAAGGAACAAACTGCTTGTCTCACAAAAGAGACATTAAAGGGGAACTGCACTTTTTTTTCGAATTTTGCCTATCGTTCACAATCATTATGAAAGACATGACGGGTGGGTTTTTATTTTCCTGCATTCTAACTTGTAAATAAACGTAAATAAAAGTCAGTTTACACCAGAGCCATTGGGAGGTCCTTTATTCCTCCCAAAAACCCCAATAAATAACCATACAAAAAATGCCAAAAATACAACATTTTCCTTATTGTGACTTGAATATTAACCAAGTATTCAAAATATTGTTATTATAAGCGCTAACGCAGACAAACTTTTTATAGCAGAGCCGTGATCACAAGCTTGTGTGCCAATGTTTATATAATCGAGTAGTCAGCTGTTTTCTCGCTTCCCTGCTCCTAGGAAGTTTATTGTAGATCATAAATCTTGCATCTCACCTGTCTAGAAGAAGGCTGAGGCAAATTCCAACAAGTTGGTACATTTTGACAGCCAATTTAGACCAGCTAATGCCGAGAGTGACACAAAAAGACGCTTGGCTCAACATCCACAGGAATATAACAAAATTCTATTAGTCAGCATCTTAAAGACAGCAGACCTTGTAGAGTAAGTGATGTTTTCTTATTTTGTTATGTTTGTTGGCTCTCATGAAGTCTGCAGTGAGCAGTAATTAGTTATGGTGTTGGGAAAAAAAGCAAACGTTGTGATGCGTTCTTGAAATTAATGCGCTGCGCATGCTTAAAATTAGAGATGTCCGATAATGGCTTTTTTGCCAATATCCGATATTCCGATATTGTCCAACTCTTAATTACCGATACCGAAATCAACCGATAACGATATATATAGTCCTGGAATTAACACATTAGTATGCTTAATTTTGTTGTGATGCCCCGCTGGATGCATTAAACAATGTAACAAGGTTTTCCAAAATAAATCAACTCAAGTTATGGAAAAAATGCCAACATGGCATATTTGTTATTGAAGTCACAAAGTGCATTATATTTTTTAACATGCCTCAAAACAGCAGCTTGGAATTTGGGACATGCTCTCCCTGAGAGAGCATGAGGAGGTTGAGGTGGGTGGGGTTGAGGTGGGGGGGGGTGGGGTTTTAGGTAGCGGGGGGTGTATATTGTAGCGTCCCGGAAGAGTTAGTGCTGCAAGGGGTTCTGGGTATTTGTTCTGTTGTGTTTATGTTGTGTAACGGTGCGGATGTTCTCCCGAAATGTGTTTGTCATTCTTGTTTGGTGTAGGTTCACAGTGTGGCGCATATTTGTAACAGTGTTAAAGTTGTTTATACGGCCACCCTCAGTGTGACCTGTATGGCTGTTGATCAAGTATGCCTTGCATTCACGTGTGTGTGAAAAGCCGTAGATATTATGTGACTGGGCAGGCACGCAAAGGCAGTGCCTTGGTTTATTGGCGCTCTGTACTTCTCCCTATGTCTGCGTGCACAGCAGCGTTTTAAAAAGTCATGAATTTTACTTTTTGAAACCGATACCGATCATTTCGATATTACATTTTAAAGCATTTATTGGCCGATAGTATCTGCAGTCAGATAAAATGATCAAAATATGAAAATATTACATCTTATTATACATGTGCCTGTTACTACATTACATATATACTTAGAATACATTAATGTATTATAGAATACATTTAAAAATACATCCGTCATCATCACGTCTTTCATAATGATTGTGAACGGTAGGCAAAACATTTTTTAAAGTGCACTTCCCCTGTAACAAACTCCATCTTTACATGAACGGAAATCAATAAAACTGAACATATTTAAAGTAAACATATTTTTCTGACTGTGGAACAGAGTCAAACAAAAATTCCTCCTCAACTTCTACATTTGAAGTTCTTATATTGATAATAATGTTAATGTAACCAAGAGTGTACATATGGAACTAAATGGCCCAATAAGGGTCCATCCCCTTATTACCCACATATGCGGTCCTCTCCAAGGTTTCTCATAGTCATTCACATCGACATCCCACTGGGGTGAGTTTTTTCTGTACCGAGGATGTCGTTGTGGCTTGTGCAGCCCTTTGAGACACTTGTGATTTAGGGCTATATAAATAAACATTGATTGATGATTGATTACTATTAACTGTCATTTACAACTCCTTCTGGCCCCACACCCCACTGTATGTATTTATTTTAGTGTGCCTTTTCTTTGGCCTAACCCAGGGGTCGGCAACCCGCGGTTCCGGAGCCGCATGCGGCTCTTTGATCACTCTGATGCGGCTCAGCTGCATACTTGCCAACCCTCACGATTTTTCCGGGAGACCCGAATTTCAGAGCCCCTCCCGAAAATTTCCCGGGGCAACCATTCTCCGATTTTCACCCGGATAACAACATTGAGGGCGTGCCGTGATGGCACTGCCTTAAGCGTCCTCTACGACCTGTCATCGCATTCAGTTTTACACCATACTAACTGCGTGCCGGCCCAGTCATATGTTGTATGCGGCTTCTGCTGACACACATGAGTAACTGCAAGGCATACTTGATCAATAGCCTTACAGGTCACACTGAGGGTTGCCGTATAAACAACTTTAACAATGTTACAAATATGCGCCACATTGTGAACCCAAACCAAACAAGAATGACAAACACATTTCGGGAGAACATCCGCACCATAACACAACATAAACACAACAGAACAAATACCCAGAATCCCTTGCAGCCCAAACTCTTCCTGGCTACAATACACCCCCCCCCCCCACCACGCTACCACCAACATCGCACACGCCTCACAGATGACAGTTTACAATCCTGTGTGAAGATAAAGGTGACGTCATACAGCCCTAATGTGGAGACACTGTGCGCTGAGCTTCAGGAGCAGAAATCACATTGACCAAGTATGATAAATATATTAATTTCCTATAATTTTGCATATATTAATATTTTTTAACTGTTCAGTGAAATAGACATTTTAATATTCAGGTTGGCAGCTGACTGCACGGCGCCAGTAAAAGGATGACGGCACAGAGATAGAGGACGGCATTTTTGGTTCTCTGCCAGTGGATAATTTAAGTTTGGCGTTTAGTTTTTTCATTACTACAAGGAGGACTTAAATAGACATTAAGTATTTTACTTAACCTTCAACCCGACGTCTTTTTCGGAGTTAAAAACGTTTTGTTGCATGCAGAAATTCATTTTTTCATTTTCTCTGCAGACGTTCATTGATTTCATAAATGTAACCCATAATAGTTTGTTTATACATAGCACAAAGCAAAAAAAAACTTTATATGCAGTGTTATTTAATTTTAAATTTCAAAAGAGTTTTGTGGCTACCATTGTTTTCTTTAATTTGTGAAACGGGTCAAAATGGCTCTTTGAGTGGTAAAGGTTGCCGACCCGTGGCCTAACCCTATGCTAACGAATGCTATTCATTTTCTCTACCTACAGTAAATGAAAAACAGCATATATCTATCTTAACATAAAAACAATGACTTGCGTGTTGTTTGGGAGCAGTTGAGAATATTTATGTGCCATAACACTTTGAACTCAACTCCCCTTAATGTGTGTTCTTAAATGTGTGTTCTACGTCTTCCATGTCGAGAGCAGTTATGATTTAGGCTTACAAGGTAAACAACTAAAATGAATATTTTGGGCATTGTTTTATCCACACGCATACATTTGTCCAAATGTGGCCAAGTAGACTCATTGTGGGTTTTCTGGACGCCGTCTGCATCGCTAAAAGAAAAATCTAAGGAATAGAATGTTTTTTTTCTTTTATATCGCCCGCTTGAATATTCCCAATTCTCTTCTCCGACTCCATCGTCATCATTTGGGATGTCCGTGTCTGTTGTGATTTCTCTTCATGGTTCGATGACCCACCCTAACTTGCCTCTACTAGGCCTGTCTGTAATGTTTTGCCCTAATCTTAACCAATCGTGACTCATCATAGAAAACATACCAATCATCATGGATTTTCTTATACGTAAACCAACCAATCATCATGAATTTTTCCCGTATTTTTTTGTCCCCTGCCTATGGAGTTGCAGTAGTCCATTTCTCCCTTTCTTTTCTCTTTCTCTTCTCGCTCTCTCTTCTTTTGCAGCTTGTAGCTTTGTATCTATGCTACCCGCTACATGGATCTAAAAAAAGCTAAACAACGGAAATTGCTACTTGTTTAAAAAGTAGCGAAGCTACTGTCAAGCTACTGGGAAATGTAGTTAAGCTACGTAGCTTCGCTACATGTAACGAGCCACCGCCCAACACTGCGGATACTACTATACAAGCTGCACACTGACTACTCAGAAGTTATACTGTAATTAAAATGTGTATGAGAGCTGTAGATAGTGTAACAAAGTAAAATGTGTATGAGAGCTGTAGATAGTGTAAGAAAGTTACCAGAATGAAGGGTGTCTTCTGTTCTTTGCCTGTCAGGTAGTGGTAGAGAAAGTAACCCACCACGAGAGGAATACAGATGCACACCGACAGAACCACAATACCCACAACCACCCTCTGCAGCTGGTTTGATCTGGGATCTAGGGGAATAACCGAGCGATATAAGCATCAGTTGACAGGGTGACAGGCAGATTAATAATTGATTTGCACCTTTGCTGCTGGTTAGGCAGTAACGCTCAGATGGCTGGCACTGAAAGCGCAGGGCGCTTCTGGCTTCGGCGGAGAAGCAGTATTCGGCGTCGTAATCCATCATCCGGTATGTGTACGGGGTGGATATGACTGGGAAGTGATGCTGCCAGCATACAGCCCCACTTTCTTTAAGAACACATCTTTTCATGCGCAGACAATTTATTTTACACTCATTTAAGCACTCACCACCTGGTCATGACGGCTGTTGTGCACCGAGAGGTTATAAGTCATCCTGGGGTACAGTGTTGCCATGTAAATGGGCGGAGCATGGTCATCTGTCTGGTATCTGATTGGACCTTTCAGATGGATGATGGCCTTGTTGTCCTCAACCTCCACTGACAGCAGAGGCGGTCCAAATGTCGCTAAGAAAAAAAGATGTTTACTGTCTGAGAACAATATTTGTACATATAAATATTATATCACAAACTAGAAAATTATGTAAAAATTGCTTGTGAATGCTGAAAAACTGAAGCCGAAGTGATATGCTAACAATTATCACAGTAACTAAATGTATAACTCTTGGGTGTATACTTACACAATAAGCAAATGAAGCAAGCATGCTAACATGAGTGTTCTAAAAGTTAGCATGCATGAAAAAAATGTTTGATTCTGACGTATGGGCCGCAGTGGTGTAATACTCTTTTCTTTAAAAGTGTATTTTAACTAAGTTTAAACCATCAGAAGAAGTCTGGAGCAAAAGTCATAGAAACGTTTCTTAAGCACAAAAAATATGACCAAGTGATTACTGAGTTGTGATTGTTTGCTTGTCACATAAATTAACAGCAACCTTAAACAACGTTAAAAACTATTTCAAGTTTGAATTTGGAGATTATAAGGCTGTATTTGTATTTGCACTTTAATTTCATTGACAGTTTTTAAGATCCCTATTTATTATGTATTTGATATTATTATTTATTTATTTATTATTATTCATTATGAACTTAGTTAAAATATATCTATTTCAGCACTGCATCCGGGATGGCTGTAAGCTTTTTGTGGCCCTCAACAAGTTTTTATTTGTGGCCTCATTTAATATAATTATAAATTTGTCAAGTTACCCTTCACTTCATAATAAGGTAGATATTAGCTGATTCATGTAGGATTATCATCAGGAGTCCAGTGGATAATAATCATATAAATCATTATGATAATAGGAATTATTATATCATTATAAGTGCATCTGTTGGGAGTTACTAGTGAATTCAAACTTTAATCAAGGGTCCTTTAACACACCACAACTATGAGATGAAAAAGTGAAACCTAATCATAACTTTCTCCGATGCTGCCACAAATAGATTAATTATATCCATCCATGCATCTTTTTTCTACCGCTTGTCCCTTTCATTTTTACATTTATTCTATTGTGCTGCTTCCCAAATGTTGGTGGTGTGTGTGAATTCATAAATGTGAGCTTTGATTACATTATTTGTCTTTAATGAAGAGTGAAGTGTTCCATATAGTTATACAGCTATTAATAGTGTTCCACAGTTTAGGTATTGTTCCACATTCATAATTTGAGTCGAACAATTTTATTATTAAACTTTGACAGCAAAATTGTTTTATCTTAACGTCTTATTTTATAACTGTGGGCCTACACAATTGTATAAAGCGGTTCTCAGACTTTTTTAGTACCGCCTCAGAAAAAGCGTGGCTGTCCTAGTACCACAATAATGACCAACATTAAAATACAGTAGCGTATTAGGCCTAGGTATTCATTAAAAACGAGGCAGAGGTTTCATTTAACAGGTATATTTCATATTTTTGGCCACTGTAACATTACACACAGTTTGAACAGTAACACTGTGTTAGAATATAGGAAAATAAAACACTGTACTTTAAAGGCCTACTGAAAGCCACTACTACCGACCACGCAGTCTGATAGTTTATATATCAATGATGAAATCTTAACATTGCAACACATGCCAATACGGCCGGGTTAACTTATAAAGTGCAATTTTAAATTTCCCGCTAAACTTCCGGTTCGAAACGCCTCTGAGGGTTGACGTATGCGCGTGACGTCAATCATTGAAACGGAAGTATTCGGACACCATTGAAGTCAATACGAAATAGCTCTGTTTTCATCTCATTATTCCACAGTATTCTGGACATCTGTGTTGGTGAATCTGTTGCAATTTGTTCATTGCATTATGGAGAAAGAAGCTGAGCAAGCAAAGAAGAAAGTTGTCGGTGCGAAGTGTCTATTTTGCGAGGGAAGTCAGCAACAACACGTACACAGCCGGCGCTTCTTTGTTTACATTCCCGAAAGATGCAGTCAAGATGGAAGAACTCGGACAACAGAGACTCTTACCAGGAGGACTTTGATTTGGATACACAGTTGCGATAACGTGAGTACACAGCTGCGCTTCCAAACATTTGATCGCTTGCTATAACTAGCTCGAGCTAGTAGCTAGGAGCTAGGAGCTAGCATTAGGATTAATTTGTGGCATATTAAATATAAGCCTGGTTGTGTTGTGACTAATAGAGTATATATATGTCTTGTGTTTATTTATTGTTGTAGTCATTCCCAGCTGAATATCAGGTCCCACCCGCGCACTTCCAAACATTTGATTGCTTGCCCGTACGTGCGTGTCATGTACGTAACTTTGATTAAATATATAAGCTTTATGAACCTTGGGTTAGGTGAACGGTTGTTTGGGCTGAGTGAGTGTGTGTGTTGTGCAGGTGTTTGAATTGTATTGGCGGGTTATATATACAGGATCCCGTCCATATTACCCGCTCGAGCTATAACTAGCTCGAGCTAGTAGCTAGGAGCTAGCATAACAAACACCTAGGTGTTTTTATGCGGGATTAATTTGTGGCATATTAAATATAAGCCTGGTTGTGTTGTGGCTAATAGAGTATATATATGTCTTGTGTTTATTTACTGTTGTAGTCATTCCCAGCTGAATATCAGGTCCCACCCGCGCGCTTCCAAACATTTGATTGCTTGCCAGTACGTGCGTGTCATGTACGTAACTTTGATTAAATATATAAGCTTTATGAACCTTGGGTTAGGTGAACGGTTGTTTGGGCTGAGTGAGTGTGTGTGTTGTGCAGGTGTTTGAATTGTATTGGCGGGTTATATATACAGGATCCCGTCCATATTACCCGCTCGAGCTATAACTAGCTCGAGCTAGTAGCTAGGAGCTAGCATAACAAACACCTAGGTGTTTTTATGCGGGATTAATTTGTGGCATATTAAATATAAGCCTGGTTGTGTTGTGGCTAATAGAGTATATATATGTCTTGTGTTTATTTACTGTTGTAGTCATTTCCAGCTGAATATCAGGTCACCCCCGGCTCTCACAGCATCTTCCACTCCCCAGTAGTCCTTCACTTGCACTTTCCTCATTTAAAAATATTTCATCCTCGCTCAAATTAATGGGGAAATCGTCGCTTTCTCGGTCCGAATCTCTCTCACTTCACGCGGCCATCATTGTAAACAATAGGGAACTTTGCGTATATGTTCAATTGACTACGTCACACTACTTCCGGTAGGGGCAAGCCTTTTTTTATCAGATACCAAAAGTTGCGATCTTTATCGTCGTTGTTCTATACTAAATCCTTTCAGCAAAAATATGGCAATATCGCGAAATGATCAAGTATGACACATAGAATAGATCTGCTATCCCCGTTTAAATAAAAAAATTTCATTTCAGTAGGCCTTTAATCAAGTGATTCTTAACCTGGGTTCGATCGAACCCTATGGGTTCGGTGAGTCGGCCTCAGGGGTTCGGCGGAGCCTCCGCTGTGGAGGTCAAGACACACCCGACTCATCGTGAAAATAAAAACGTCTCCCTATCGGCGTATTATGGATACGGCAACAGCAGAAGTCACACTGATTTGCAGGTGTGTAATTTGTTGTGAGTTTATGCACTGTGTTGGTTTTGTTCTTTGAACAAGGTGATGTTCATGCACGGTTCATTTTGTGTTCATTTTGTGCACCAGTAGAAAAAACATAACTTTGTCTTATATTTGAAAAAAACAAAACATTTTATTTTTCACTAAAGAAGGGTTCGGTGAAGGCGCATATGAAACTGGTGGGGTTCGGTACCTCCAACAAGGTTAAGAACCACTGCACTAGATGAAGCCCGTGTACCGTACCACAGTTTGAGAATCACTGGCACAGAGTGTTTATGCCATGGGCTGGCCATGTCAAAAAGGTTAAGAACCCATGATCTAGACCACAAGGAAGTTGTCTATATCAGGTGCCCTTTAATATCTTCATTTATGTGAGATTATTTTCTATGTATTTATTTTTGAGTAACTGAATTAAATATTACAGCATATTATGATCATTTAATGTGAATAATATTTTTTTAATTAATGTAGTTTTTTTATTATTATTTATTTACTCATTTAATTCATTTATTTACATCTTTCTTTCATGCATCCATCCATCCATTTTCCTACCGCTTATTCCCTTCGGGATCGCGGGGGGCGCTGGAGCCTATCTCAGCTACAATCGGGTGGAAGGCGGGGTACACCCTGGACAAGTCAACACCTCATCGCAGGGCCAACAAAGATAGACAGACAACATTCACACTCACATTCACACACTAGGGCCAATTTAGTGTTGCCAATCAACCTATCCCCAGGTGCATGTCTTTGGAAGTGGGAGGAAGCCGGAGTACCCGGAGGGAACCCACGCAGTCACGGGGAGGACATGCAAACTCCTCACAGAAAGATCCCGAGCGCAGGAGCGAACCCAGGACCTTTGTATTGTGAGGCAGACGCACTAACCCCTCTTTCACCGTGCTGCAGTAACTGCATGCAGTAAGCCATTAAACTATTGTTCCACATTCTCTTTTCCTTTCCCTCCCTTAACGGTAACATTTCAACACAGAGTGAACACACAAACGATCAATAATAAGCTCTGCTTTTTCCTACTCCTATTGGAACAGTGAATGATTAAGATGTGATGTTTGTCAATCAAACTAAACCCGTTATTGTGCAAGTCTGCATGTCCTGCGTTTATCTTACTGTCAGACTTCGGATTGAATCTCCTTTGAGTCACAGCCCACTTGGAGAAGACCCTGGAGCCCACAACCGAGCGTACTCTTCCATAGTAGTTGTTCTTCTCATCCCACGTTTCGCGCGTCAAGTCGCAGTGTGTCTCCGTTTTTCCCTTGCACTTTTCCACGGGCCTCCAGTTGACCCTACTCCCTTTGCTGTCTCCGTACCTACAAGGAAAGGAAACATGAAGCTAAAAAGTATTGTCATGTCTTGTCACTTGGCGTCTTTGCTTACAAGGCATACTGCACGATGAAGCGAGTGCCATCCAGCGTCGTGTTTCCAGGGAGCCACTGGAGAACGTTTCTCAGGTTCACCGAAGAGAAGCTGACGTTAACAGGGCTGGGGGATTGGGTGGTGCCTGTCGTAGTGCAAAGGTAGTCAAAAAAAACAATAGGTCTATTGGCACTCTTGTACTTGTGTTGTCTAGGATAACAAAAGTAGGGCAACAAGGACTAATGGCATCCATTGTAAGTAAAAACCTGGGCACACAATCATCCATGGCCGAATTTGTTCTAATGTAGGGGTTCTCAACATTTTCCACATCCCCAAACTGATGGAGAGATGGATCAGGGACCCCCTACCTGTAAAAAAGTGTCCGCTAATAGCTAGCTGGCAGCTAGCACGCTAATCGCTAGCTGGCAACAAGCCCGTTAATTCTTAGCTGTCAACTAGAGCGCCAATCACCAGCTACCTTAAAGGTGTTGTTTGCAACTTCCTCACAATAACATTTTTCAAAACAAAAATATAACAAGAACACCACCCGCTAGCTTATTACCATTAATGGTTTAACAGAACACATTTGTTTGACAATTGTCTATATTTGACCAATTACAAAGTTTATGTAATAAACATTTTTACCGACCTAAATTAAATGATTGATGTTTACAGTGGTAACTCAGTCTGGCTCGTCAACACGTACGCACATGGAGCGCGTGCACACATACAAAAGCAGTCCAAGAGAAGCAAAGAACAATTTAACAGTCATGTTGTTGTTATGATAGAATATACATTTAATGACAGCTAACGCTAGCTATCCAAATTGCTATCATTAGCTAACAACACTTAAAGCTAATGCGCATGCATATGTAACGTACATACATAGTTATGCCGTTACGTACGAGAAGCCGTATGAGGGCGGGATTTACTGTATAAAATACATTGGAATGTGTAAATGTAAATGTTTTTTTAAACCTGCAAGGTACAGTGGGTCTTTTAAGATGTTTAAATTTGTGGAATAATTGTGGTAGGAAAATAAAGATATATACCTCTTAAAAGGCTAATCAACCAAAAATTTCACAAACTCCTGCAGCACCTGTGTGGACCCCCTGTTGAAGACCCCTGATTTAATTAGTTAATACAAAGGGACAGATACAACTACTGTAGGGATGTAACAATTATTGATATTGATGATAACCCGAAGTTAAAATTCCAGATGTTTATTATTACTGTTTCAAATTTTAGTTATCGTAAAACCGTGATTGATTAGCCCACTTTCATAAACCCATGGTGATACCGCTTATTTCCTAGAGAAGTAGTAAGCACGCTGACCCCTAATTTTCACACGATGCGGAATGCCAGCGAAACGTGACCTCCACGGAACGGCACCGCCATCTGCCGTCCGGCAATCCCCACCGCTGTTCTGGTGCGTCTCCGCCGTGCAGCGATACAGCAACAGACTTTTACGAGATCTTGCGAATCTGCGCATGAAGTAAACACCGCAGAACATCTCAAGCTTTGCCGTCCATCAATACCCAGAAGCGGGTCTTTGTGACGGCATTGACTTGACTCATGGAAACGTTGACAGTTTTGCCTTGCAGAATGACAATTATTTTTGTAGTAAGCAACAACACAACAGTAACATCATCCCTGGCGAACGTTGTACACACACACACACAGACACACACACACACACACATTCTTATAATTGTTGCCTTCTTGAGACCTCTTTAGGACTACCCTTTCTAGATATATAAAGATATGTATTTACAACATTAATAATGTATACATGCTATGCAAATATAAAAAAAGGTAAGCGTTTAGTTAATTTTTTGGAGTGGGAATTTTACTCAGTAACAGTCGCAATTTTACAAGAAAAGCTTAACATTTTGGCAATTTTATGAAAAGAAAAGAGTTGTGATATTACTCAACAAAAGTCACAATTTTATAAGAAAACTTTAAAATTTTGGCAATATTGTAATGATAATCGGAATTTTACTGGGCAAAATTGTGAAAAAAGTCTGAATTTTACACGACAAATGTCGCCATTTTGCATTAAAAAGGAATAATTTTACATAAAAAAGTAATACTTTTACGAGAAAATATTGCAGTCTTACAGAAACAGAAAGAATATGAGAAATCATTCCCAATTTGATAAGAAAAAAGTCGACACATTGTGAGAAAAAGACTGCTTTTAGTAAAAAAAAAAAATTTTTGTATTTTTGTTGGTAATTGTTTTTTTATCTTCATTATTTACTTCAAGTTATTACAGTCATACATGCCTCTATATCAGGGGTCGGCAACCCGCGGCTCCGGAGGATGTTAATGAAACTGCCTAACAATAAACCCACATAAGAAACCAAGAACTCGCCCTCGATCATTGTATAGTTATAACGTGATTGGGCAGGCACGCTGTTTATATTGTGGGAAAGCGGACGTGAAAACAGGCTGTCCTCAATCAGGTCCGCATGGAGCTGGAGGGGGCGTGGCCTCCAGCTCCGCCTGAATTTCGGGAGATTTTCGGGAGAAAATTTGTCCCGGGAGGTTTTCGGGAGAGGCGCTGAATTTCGGGAGTCTCCTGGAAAATCCGGGAGGGTTGGCAAGTATGCCCGGAAGAGTTTGGGATGCATGGGATTCTGGGTATTTGTTCTGTTGCGTTTTTGTTGTGTCACGGTGCGGATGTTCTCCCAAAATTTGTTTGTCATTCTTGTTTGGTGTGGGTTCACATTGTGGCGCAATTGTCCAAGCAGTGCTTGGACCAGAGGTGTCAAACTTATTTTAGCTCAGGGGCCACATGGAGGAAAATCTATTCCCAGGTGTGCCGGACAGGTAAAATCATGGCATGATAATTAAAAAGTAAAGACAGCTTCAGATTGTTTTCTTTGACCAAAAATAGAACAAGCACATTCTGAAAATGTACAAATCACAAATAATCCTTTTGACAAAGCACTTCAAATTCTGAGGGAAAAAAATGTGTGCAGTTTGAAAAACACAATCAACTTAGACTTCGTCTCAGTGTATCTACAAAATAAATAACAAACTTCTGTCCAGGTATTAACACGGTGCTAACTCAACAAACTACACACATGAAGATAGAAACTGTTGAAGATGGTTGAGTTACACTCACTTTTCTCATTTTTGACAGAGACATTTAGGGGCAATCAGGGTGTCAATGCGTTCGAAGCAGAAGACCTAAAACTGCAGGTTTTGCATTTCATTTGTTCGAGGGGAGGAGCAAAGCTATATGCGCTTTGCTGCGTACCTCTTGCTTGGCCCCGGTATAAAGCGTTTGCTTGCCCAACAGAATTGTTATTGCGACACCCAGTGGACACATTTAAATCAGCAGTTTCTTTCATTAAACAATTTCAGCTCAATTTTATACTTAACAAACTCATCTCGCCGGCCGCATATAACCTGTTCGCTGGCCTGATCCGGCCCATGGGCCGTACGTTTGACACTCCTGGCTTGGACACATTGTAGGATATATCCACCGCAGTGTTGTCAACAAAAGTACCATAGTTAAGTTAAGCAAAGCTTTTGTAACAACTGTGATTAATCATGATTAATTTAAATTATTGTGTGCATATACATATATTTTTTAATATTTTAATAGGCATTATAGTGAAGATTGTCAATAGAATTTCCCTGTGCCATACAAGGAAAATAGCTGCACCCAGAATATATAATGTATTCACAAACCCACACAGACACATTAGTCGGCCTTTCAATGGCACACCTTGATCATCCACACACTAATTATGAACCTATTGTTGTCCCTTAACAAACACACCTCAATGAGCATTTTTGTAGTGGGATGTTGCGTTCAAGTACAGTGGTAAATAGTTTGCATATACTGTAATTCATACACAATTGAGTAATACGTGAAAAAATAGGCTTATTGCAAAGAAACAAACGCGTACGTAGTTAGGACACATACCTGTAGGAGAGTACAAAGCCCCGATAAGAAACAAGACAATCTTCATGAGTGGAGGAGCGCTCATGTTTCCACAAGGAAGCCCGGGATGCCTCACCTGCTCGCAGAGCGGCCGCAATGAGAGAAAAAGAAAAGATAAAAAAAGTTTACAATAAGAAAGAACATCGGCAGGGTCTTTAAATACATAATAGTTGATTGTGTGTGGCTAAAAACAGAGAGCAAATGTGTCTGTGTACCTGTAAAGGTGTTCCAAGTTCCTGTACAAGTGTTGTTGCGGAAAGAATGTGACCTCACTAGTTTACTTTGCAGCGCCGCAGATTGATCCAAATATCAACACTTTCGATACCAATGGTATCGTCCGTATCGGATAGAGTGATATTTTTCAGTTATCTTCTGTTTATTTCCCCACTTCTTCTCAAGCGGGGAGAGGGGGGGGCTGACACTGATCCCTTGCAACACGCTTTATCAGAATCATGCAGTATCATGCTTTAAACCACGCTTCCAAATTATGTGTATTACAAAATGTGCTCATTGTAGCCATTAATTCTGACTTCCTTATTTTCATTAGAAAAATATTACCGAATTGTTTTATTTGTTTTTGTTTTGTAAGTAAAGTCTTTTATATATGGTGTTCCTGCAATGTTGCTGATCAATTTGAATGTATTATTATTTATTGAGTTTGTTTAATGTCATTTTTCAGTATCAGATGGTTCAAGTTGCTCGTAAAATGTTTAAAATAAAGATTATATTTTTTTTAAATTTAATTTCAGGTAAATTAATGTACTTTAAATATTTTCTGTTACAGACTAAAATATGTTGATATAGACGTGATTGGTTCAAGCGGTAGAAACTGGATGGCTGGATGGTTGTAAGTTGATCTACAGCAGTGGTCTCAAACACGCGGCCCGTGGGCCAATTGCGGCCCGTGAGACGTTATTTTGCGGCCCCCACCTTAATATGAAAGTTTAACGTTAGTGCGGCCCGCGAGTTTTAAATGAATACCGCTTGACAGCGTTTTGTGCGGCGCTGAAGGGATCTACCAATCACGGTGTGGCGAGTAGTGTTGTGTCGTTCGCGAACGATTCGTTCGAACGAACAAATCTTTTGAGTGAACGTACTGAACCGAATCACTTCATGAACTGATTCGTTCCTTTCTCAGTTCAGTTGAGCTCCGCCGCGACCATGCCGGTATGAGTGGAACTGGCGCATTCTGTGACTCACTGAACCCTCGACGTCGGCGAACGACGCAGCCAGCTACTCATCATGGGGGCGGGGGGAGGGACTGAGCGAACGATTCGTTCACCGCGGATTAACGACATGAATCACTCAGTGAACGACAACGCTCTCGCTCTCTGTTCTGCTTACCCCAATGCCGCGAGTGATTCTCCTCCCGTCGCGGGGATATGTTTCATGCCATTGGCATCCGTTCTCCATTCATTCTCCAAGCTAACGGCTAATGTTGACTCAAGCCACATGAAAACAAACACACACACACGCCCCGTCCCCATAATCTCAACACATAAAGTTATGAGAGTAGAGGAGACAGAAAGAAACTCAGTGCAGACAGGGCAAGACTGAGCAGCGACGCGAGGGGGAGGGGCGGTAGTGTTGTGTCGTTCGCGAACATGATTCAGGTTCGCGCTGCACTCACTCACTCATTCAGAATCAGGACTCGCGAACCTACTGACACAGAGAACTGACTGTGTCGCGGAGGAGAACGTCACATTGAGGCTCTTGTTCAGTCACTGTGCGCGTCGTTCATTGGGTGCTGAGGGCTTGTGTCGTTCGTGAACTGACACACCCCGAGATCTGCCGCTGGGGAAGCTGTTACTGACTGACTCATGATTCGCCGACCTGCACACAGAACTGCTGCTGCAGAAGTGATTCAGGTTCACGTACTGAACTGTGCTGACTGTGGCGCTGTGTCAGTCACTCGCTGCCTGGTGTACTGCATGCACAGAGCTGTGTAGGGACTCGCGTTCACCCTATTTGCTGCTTCTCCCGCGAATGTCTATGTCTATGCTCTTCATTCTCAGAAGTGATGACAAACATTTTTTGTAAATTTGCTGGTAATGTTTTACTTTTAGCCTTAAACATGACACATAATGTCTGTAACTTTACTAGCTCCTGTAATTTCAATAAACCCGAATTAATAAATAATATGTTAGTGTGTTCTAAGTATATGAATAATCCTTATGGCTCTTTTCTGTAGTTGATACAGAGAAAGTTGCGGTGCACAAGCAATACAATTTGAAACATCATTATACAACTAGACATGCTGAGGAGTATGCAAAATACCAGGGAGATGAGAGAGTGAACCAGGTTGCAAATTTTAAAACCAGTCTACTGAGGCAACAAGATTTTGTCAAGAAAGCAAGCGAAAAGAGCGATGCAGCAGTGAAAGCCAGCTACATGGTGAGTGAGATGGTTGCTAGGGCGGGAAAGCCATTCAAAGAAGGTGAATTCATTAAAAAGTGAATGTTAGATTTTTTTTAAGAAATCTTTTCTTGCGGCCCAGCCTCACCCAGTTTCTGCATCCAGTGGCCCCCAGGTAAATTGAGTTTGAGACCCCTGATCTACAGTATCCATCCATCCATTTTCTACCGCTTGCCCCTTTTGGGGTCGCAGGGGGTCACTGGAGCCTATCTCAGCTACAATCGATCGAAAGGCGGGGTACACTCTGGACAAGTCGCCACCTCAATCTACAGTATATTTCTTTCTTTTTTCTTTATTGTTTTCTTTAATGTTAATAAGGATAGAATGTTATGGAGAGGTGTACTTATAACAATTCTAAAGACGAATGATACTCTTTAGAGTCGCAGCGGATAGTGGGAAGGGGGCCTCAAAATGTTTTATTTTTTCTTGGGGGGGCGTAACAGAAAACAACTGAGAAGCACAGACATATTGTTAAACTCAAACCCAGGTCCCCTGATTGCGAGTCGAGTGCACTAGCCAATAAGTTAATTAACCATCTATTGATTATTGCTTGCAAAGACATATTCATTTGGCTCGTCAGCGAGGGACTATCACTTGATTCTGTTTCACCAATCCAACATAACACTAGTGACCTTTGACTCCATTTAACAAATCAAACAGAGCCTTGCATACTATCTGGCGAAGTAGAAGGGAGGGAGGGACTGACACTGTTTACCCCCACAAGCATTAACTACATATATAGAAGCAGAAAAAAGTAAGTATTTTTAAAGTGTAGGTTAAAATAAAAACTGACTTGTTTAATAAGTGTCAGGATGTTCTCAAAGAAGACACTTACATAACATGACATGATGGCAGCACATTTCGGCTGGTGGAGAGAACTGGTGGACAAAAACTTCTTGACACACATATTTTGACACTAAAACTTTTTTGTATACACAATAAAATTAACAAAGAGTAAAAATAATGGGTATGTTTTGTTAGTCAATAGACACAAATAATAAATAGTGGTAGATGCCATGACTTGAATCAAATCATCCACAACAATATTGTTATTCATGCTTTATTTAGTGATGTAGGAACAATTTAGACAACAATGTTAACATGTAAATCAGCAATTAGAAATAGTTTACTGCTTAGTTTTTACTAACATAAATAGCCTAAGCAGTTCACCTAAATTGCGATCTTATTGTATGTCTCTGATTACATTATCATGTGTCATTTGAACACACTAAAACATTACCAGCAACACTAAATAGTAAAAAGTTGTCTGTTAGATCCAGACTTTGAGAGTTACTAGCGCTACTTTATTGGCTATTCTTTTCTTCTACTATATTTATGGTGCGTTCTGTTTGTACTGGGTAGTCAAAATTTCCGAGTTTCTAGTCGGAAGTTTCAACAAGAACAATTGAAGGTCAGATTTGGAGAGTTGGAGCATTCTCACCACCCTTAAAGGCCTACTGAAACCCACTACTACCGACCACGCAGTCTGATAGTTTATATATCAATGATGAAATCTTAACATTATAACACATGCCAATACGGCCGGGTTAACTTATAAAGTGACATTTTAAATTTGCCGCTAAACTTCCGGTTCGAAACGCCTCTGAGGATGACGTATGCGCGTGACGTAGACCGGGGAACACGGGTATGCCTTCCACATTGAAGCCAATACGAAAAAGCTCTGTTTTCATTTCATAATTCCACAGTATTCTGGACATCTGTGTTCGTGAATCTGTTTCAATCATGTTCATTGCATTATGGAGAAGGAAGCTAAGCAAGCAAAGAAGAAAGTTGTCGGTGCGAAATGGACGTATTTTTCGAACGTAGTCAGCCACAACAGTACACAGCCGGCGCTTCTTTGTTTACATTCCCGAAAGATGCAGTCAAGATGGAAGAACTCGGATAACAGAGACTCTAACCAGGAGGACTTTTGACTTCGATACACAGACGCCTGTAGAGAACTGGGACAACACAGACTCTTACCAGGATTACTTTGATTTGGATGACAAAGACGCAGACGTGCTACTGTGAGTATGCAGCTTTGGCTTCTAAACATTTGATCGCTTGACCGTATGTGCGCAACTTTTTTTTGCGTATGTACGTAACTTTTTTAAAATATATAAGCTTTATGAACCTTGGGTTAGGTGAACGGTCTTTTGGGCTGAGTGATTGTGTGTGTTGATCAGGTGTTTGAATTGTATTGGCGTGTTCTATGGAGCTAGGAGCTAGCATAGGAGCTAGGAGCTAGCACAACACGTACCGTACCGTACGTGCGCGTCACGTACGTGCGCGTCACGTACGTAACTTTTTAAAAATATATAAGCTTTATGAACCTTGGGTTAGGTGAACGGTCTTTTGGGCTGAGTGATTGTGTGTGTTGATCAGGTGTTTGAATTGTATTGGCGTGTTCTATGGAGCTAGGAGCTAGCAGAGGAGCTAGGAGCTAGCATAACACGTACCGTACCGTACGTGCGCGTCACGTACGTAACTTTTTAAAAATATATAAGCTTTATGAACCTTGGGTTAGGTGAACGGTCTTTTGGGCTGAGTGATTGTGTGTGTTGATCAGGTGTTTGAATTGTATTGGCGTGTTCTATGGAGCTAGGAGCTAGCATAGGAGCTAGGAGCTAGCATAACACGTACCGTACCGTACGTGCGCGTCACGTACGTAACTTTTTAAAAATATATAAGCTTTATGAACCTTGGGTTAGGTGAACGGTCTTTTGGGCTGAGTGATTGTGTGTGTTGATCAGGTGTTTGAATTGTATTGGCGTGTTCTATGGAGCTAGGAGCTAGCAGAGGAGCTAGGAGCTAGCATAACAAACACGCAGGTGTTTTTATGCAGGATTAATTTGTGGCATATTAAATATAAGCCTGGTTGTGTTGTGGCTAATAGAGTATATATATGTCTTGTGTTTATTTACTGTTGTAGTCATTCCCAGCTGAATATCAGGTCACCCCCGGCTCTCACAGCATCTTCCCTATCTGAATAGCTTCAACTCCCCACTAGTCCTTCACTTGCACTTTACTCATCCACAAATCTTTCATCCTCGCTCAAATTAATGGGGAAATTGTCGCTTTCTCGGTCCGAATCTCTCTCACTTCATGCGGCCATCATTGTAAACAATAGGGAACTTTGCGTATATGTTCAACTGACTACGTCACGCTACTTCCGGTAGGGGCAAGCCTTTTTTTTAATCAGATACCAAAAGTTGCAATCTTTATCGTCGTTGTTCTATACTAAATCCTTTCAGCAAAAATATGGCAATATCGCGAAATGATCAAGTATGACACATAGAATAGATCTGCTATCCCCGTTTAAATAAAAAAAATTCATTTCAGTAGGCCTTTAAGTTGGTTTCAAAGATGGCTGCTCTGAATGAAAACAATAACATAAACTTCTATAATATCCGTTATTAGCACTTCTGATTAGGTTTTGTCGCACCAAATCAACCATATGGACATGTATATATGATAATATTACTGTAGTGTAAACTACATTTTTTAAATTTAGTATACCTTCTACATTGATAGCAAAAACACATGTTTCATCTTCACCCACTGTTTTTGAAGGTTGCACAAAGAGTGCATATTTTACCATAATTTGTATTCAGACAAGGCCATTTTGAATAGAGTAGCTGAAAAACGTCAACTAGGCTGTGATGGCATTCCCAACTAAGACTTCCAACTTCCTAGGTAAATGGAATGCACCAGTGGCGTGCAGTCACTAGAGGCAGGGGAGGCACAGCCTCACCTGCCATCATGGAAAGAAAAAAAAAGTAAAAAGAAAAAAAAAAAACATTAAATTGTTATATGTATCCAGTGATTATACTAAAGTGATTTTCCATTTAACTTCACCAGTTTTAGATTATTTTTATTTTTATTTTCACATTTGCCATTCAAATACTGAGAAGAGATGGTGCGATGTCAGCAGCCAGTTGAGACACGTCACTGCGTTGTGCCTCGCCCTCTACATGGATTGTGCGCAATGACTCGGCTAACTGCTGGCCTGCTGTGCAGTGAGACCGTATTGCTATATGAATTATATTATACATTTCCATAGTTTAGTTAGCTGAGGTATATAATGTACAGTGTATTTTGTCAACAACTGTATGTGTGTAACGTATTTTTAGTGCTGAGCGATCATAAAACTGCTGCCAAGACACACTGTGTGAGGCTCGTCTCACAACCCCGCCTCCTGGTGCCGGTTAACACTCCCGCCGCAGAATGCATCGCCCGACGGGAGCGCCCGACGGGAGCGCCCGACGGGAGCGCCCGACGGGAGCGCCCGACGGGAGCGCCCGACGGGAGCGCCCGACGGGAGCGCCACACCAACCAAAGCCCACACCCAAACCCTCCACGTGCAAGACCGAATCCACCCAAAAAAAGTCACTTAACAAGAAGCCAAAAAGTGCAAAAACAACAATGCTCGCGCGGCGCGCCGGAGGAGCCGTGAACAGGGACACAACATTAGGTACACCTGCAGAATGCAGCGCGGATTTCATATTTCATTCATTCACAACGCTCCCGCATTTATAAGTAAAGGTAAGACCATAATAACGTTTTTTTAAATAAAATGTGCTTTATTGTGTGCTACAGTTTGTAAGTGTAAAGTTAAAGTTAGGTTAAAGTACCAATGATTGTCACACACACAATAGGTGTGGTGAAATTTGTACTCTGCATTTGACCCATCCCCTTGTTCACCCCCTGGGAGGTGAGGGGAGCAGTGGGCAGCAGCGGCGCCGTGCCTGGGAATAATTTTTGGTGATTTAACCCCCAATTCCAACCCTTGATGCTGAGTGCCAAGCAGGGAAGAATGCTGGTATGAGCTTTTAAACATAACCCGTTAACTGCTGCCTATCAAATTGTGAATAAGATACTCTTTAGGGTTCATATGTTTGTAAATCTGACTGTGATAAAGTCAGTGCCTCACCTGACATGAACGTCACCGCACGCCACTGGAATGCACCATTACATTCTGTTGCATTTGACCAGATGTTCCTCCAAGTGGGATGTAAAACGCTGGTCAGTCCCAAGTTCCTTAGATGACATATAAACTGAACTCAAATGTACCACCAAACACAGGATAGGTATTTTGTAATTTATTTTCAAATATTTGAGAATAGAGACCAGCCTCGAACAACACATACAAATGCATAGCCCAAGTTGATCTGACCACATCCCGGAATGCACTCTCCTCTTCAATATCTCCCCACCCCCCCGCCCTCACGGCCGCACAGATGCCCATTGTGTCCGTTATCTCAAGTCGGCCCGAGAAGGGAAGCAGGGAGGACTCCTCTTCTCTGCCTCCAACTTCAAGGCCGTCCACAGTGCAAGCACTTTGTCATGAGACGATCAAAACAATTAAAAGAGTACAAGATGGAACATTAGCTATTTAAAATATGACTATAGAAATATAGAAAGAAGTAACTCTTAATTATGGATACATGTGGATATATGAATCCGTCAATTCCCCCTTCAAGATCTTCTAAAAAGATCTTCATCACTAGTTCAACACTTCTAAAGCACGCCCCTTTTTGAGCAAGCTAGCAATGAAACAACAGCATAGTTACATGGAAGATAGATGGAGGGAGTCCACATCAATGTCGTCATGGTCAGGGAAGGAAACCAACAATTCTCGAAAGTCTCCATTTTGCTTGACCCCCTTCAGAGACATAGCAAACCTAGAAACAGGGTGGGGTTGACCTTTGACAGCTCTAACAAAGATGCGGGTGCATGGGCGATAAAGCAACCGCATGAGGCTATAATGGCCAAGAAAACTTTAAAGGAGACTAGGGCAGACTTAATTATGTCAGTCCACCTGCCAAAGGTGGTCTAGAGCCAATCTTTAAAGGGGTCAGAGACACCGGAAACTTCAGTAAGTTCCTTAGACAGGGCTTGGAGGCCTTCTAAGGCCTTCTGAACCAAGCCATTTATGTCAGTCAACTTAAAGGGGGCGGGATAAGTGTGGGGAAAGGGGACGTCCAGCGGAACAAGCAACACAGCCACCCAGGTTTTGGCATCCACCTGAGCCACAGGTTTACCTGTACCCGCTCCTAAGGTCAAAGTTACCAGGCCTTCGGTGGTGTCATTAGCACGCACAGATGTGAGAGCCTTTGAAACACCACCGAGGTGGGGTGGTACTTTAGGTGCTACAGAGGGTGTAGAGGTAGTTAACGCCCTCTCAAGGACATTAATTTGAATAATTCCTTTAGAGTCTGTATCAGTCAGGTCAACCCCCAAAACAACATAAAAGGGACGATGGGCACCACTTACCATAGTATGTTGTCTGCATCCGACACCAATGGTTCAGGGTTGGGTCGTAACAAATATAGAGGTTATTACCACGGTAATTGCTATTGTGTCCCCCGTAATTAATCACACTGCACAGGTCAAAAAAATAAGTCTTGCTATCCCCTTTGACCCAGTCTATTTAAAGTCCGCTGTATGTTCTAAGACATTTGTCAGTCACTGTCGTCAGGAAGGAAGAACTGAGACACAAAGACAGTAGAACAAGCCCAAGCAGCAGTCTGTCAGGGAATACTATTCGGGTGTAACATCCTGCCTTTCGTCTATCAAAATCAGAGTAATTTAGGTAACAAAACGGGGATAAACATCAAACTTTTCACATAATGTAACGACACAGATAGTTATGCTGCAAACAAGCAAGAGAAATTGGATAACTTCGAGTATAAAGGCTGGTCTCAAATAAGGATATACAATATAGAAGTTGAAAAGAGTAATATAGGTAGAAAATCTCTCTCTCAGCGTCGTCTTCTGGGCTGTAGGATTATGTGCGTGTAATTAAAGCCTCGCTCTTCTATGACCTAGAGGGGGAGAGGTTACTAGCACAATCACCCCTTATGCGTGTTACCTCGTTAACACACACACTAAAAATGAGCCGTTTTCTGCTCCCGTTCTTCTTCAGATGCCTCAGGCTCAAAAGGCGCTGCTGGGGGGTCGAGTGGGGCAGATGTAGTGGCGATGTCAGCAATGACATCCGCTGGTAATCTGTCAGGTTCTTCAGCAGGAGTGTAGAGGGAGAGGTGGTACCAGGTGTCCCCTTTTCCAGCTAGTCGAAGGGCGTGAGACGTCCGTTCCACGACCTTGAAGGGACCAGTCCACCTGGGCTCCGTCCACTTGCGTTTGATGACCTAGATCTTGACCCTCTCAGCGGCCGGAAGGGAATCTGGAGTGGCGGGCTGTCATCCTCGTATCTGTACAGAAGAACTGGCACACAAATTCTGCATTTTTTGTGTAAAATACCATTTTGGTTTTACGCTGAGTCCTCCTTCCATGGCGGCTGCTGGTCCTGGGCTGACCTGTATGCAGCTCATAGGGTGAAAAACTCAAAGGGCGGTAAAACAGTTTTATTCACGGACCTTCGAATGATCATTAACGCTAATTGCAACATGTCAATCCAATTAAATTTGGTCTGTGCACAGATTTTAGCCAATTAGTTTTTAATGTTCTGGTCCATCCTTTCAACCTTACCTTGGGACTCAGGATGGTACCCCAAACCTGTGTTCTAGTCCGAAAGCCTTTTCGACCAAGGCTAAGTGAGTTTTTTTTTTTTTAAATGGTTGCCGTTGTCTGACCTAATCTTTTTGGGGAAACCATGTACTAGATCATTCACAAGTCATTTAATTACTGATGTTGCATCCTCTTTTGAGGCTGTTGTTGCTTCCGGCCAACCACTGTAATTGTCAAAACAAGTCAGTACGTACCTTTTCCCTTGTACCGTATTGATCATATCAGTGAAATCAAAGACTATACATGGTTCACCCTCACCTCCTCCATATTCTAAATTTGATCTACTAAAGTACTATCGATGTGTAAAATCGTTATTTTCAAATTAAAATTAGTTATAACTTCTTACCCACGGGAAAAACGTTAAAACTATGGAATGTGTCAGAGTCGGATGATTGTTGATTTTGTTCCAAGGAGTCTGTATCTACCCTCACTCACCCCCTTCTGTTTCTGAAAAAAGGACTGTGTTAGTAATACTATCACTTTCAGAAACATCTAAGAAAAAGGTCAACTAATAGCCAAGTAGCGGAGGACAAGTCATGTTTGAGGTCAATGATAGTCTCTTTAGCCTCTGTGGTCCACTGGGGGGTGTTGTTAGGGTAGGGGACCCCTTAGCAATATCACAAATAACTCAAACTCCACTAAATATGCTTATATTTTATATTGTCACAAATACTAGAAAAATACTACCCGTATGGCGGATGCTTTATCAATAGTATTTTGAAATTTTACCACACCTGGTGGCCCCAATAATTGATTAAGTCAAGCTCATGTTGTAGAAAGTCGAATGATGCGGACACGTTTGTTACTGAATACTTTCTATCAGACTTCTGCCATGGCAACTTTGTGTATGTAATGAGCAACTATAATTATTTGATATGCTTAAATGTGTAATGTGTCGTTTTAGCTCAGCTGTTGTGTAGCTGCTAGCTCCTCGTAGCCTACAGGTGTCTAAAGTGCAGCCCATAGTTATGTGTTTAACACAACTATGTGCTAAACCTAAACAATTGAAAATGTGGTATTTGGGTGTCGGTGTAATGTTTGGCAGCTACGCCGTGTCTTATCATTGCACCTAAGTTCTTTGGTTTTGTAGGCGAGACAGAGAGCAAGTGAACAATGTGGGACACAATTGTGTCCATCTTATACCATGCTAGTTGTTTCAAAGATAGGTCAACATGAGCAACCACACCTTGAGTTCCAACATATATAAATATACAAAGGAGTCAAAGGTCTCCTGGTATGAGTGTCTAACTGGTGATCATAACATATGGTGAGTCGGGTGGCAGAACACACGGAAGCATCTCAGCCAGTCAGGGTTTTCACTGTTAGAGCAGTTGGATGTCAGCCATTCCTGTTTTTTCAGGCTGTGGTATGAGCTCATGGAGGAGCCTTGGTAGTGGTGTCGCAGCTTGGTGGTTGAGCCGTCAGGTAACACAAGGAATGTTCCTTCTGTGCGATTTGAATGTCAGGGTACAGTCTGTAAAGGAGGTCCAGCAATCTGAACCGGAAGTGGTTTGGTGACAGGTAACCTTCTTGTGACCCCAGCGAAGCCTTCGACTTTTAAAGAGGAAGCACACAGTTTCTTTGGTACCTCTGCATTCAGAATCGAATGGGTGGCGCCAGTGTCAATCACAAACTGATAACATTGTCGTTGACACTCATGTACAGCAGGGGGCCAGTCTGTATCTCCTGCTGGGGATCCTGCGGTGGGCGTCCTTTGCCACGCTTTTGTGTTCGTTTGTTGGCACTACGGAACCTTTCCTGTTCGAAAATGTTCGGACAGTCACGACTCCAGTGACCAGGCTGGTCACAGCCGAAACAGTTTCCACCCCATACTGGCTTTGAAGCACCGTATTGTCCACCACCCGAGTCCAACCGTCTGGTCGCACGTCTGTTGAGGATTCTTTCCTCCACCTGTTGGAACTCAGAAGCAAGGTCACCCAGTGCTGAATATACCCTAGCTGATTTTTTACTAATTAGTTCTTTTGACCTTTTATCTTCAGCGATCTGTAAATTAAGGAGTTGCTTCCTTGCTGCTCTGTCATTAGCCTTATCATCCTCATCTTGAGGAAAGAGACTACGCATAGCAGTAGCTATGTTTGTAACGTATGGTGTTATCGGTGAGGTCGAAGATTCAGCCATTAATCCTGCTTGTTGTTCTGTATTTTTGCCATCTTGTGTGGAAACACAACGATACAAAATGCTTCTAAAGTCTGCTACGGAGAGAGTGTATCCTGCTGTTAGCTTGTCTAATGTGTTGAGCCAAAGACTCCCACCTTCAGACACAGGTGGAAGTTTGTCAACAATGGCTTGCATGTCTGCCACAGCAAAAGGCTTATATTGAAATCTGCCGCTTTTATCAGGAAAAAGTGGATATGTGTGTCCCTCCAGCTTTTTTGAGCGTGTGTTGTATGCATGTGGTTCATGTGGGTGTTGGTCAATGTAGCCTTCCATTGAGCCATTAACAGTTACAGGAGACCACAAAGTCTGTCTCTGTTGTGTGTTGTTCAAGAATGTCTGATGTGCACGTGAGAGGCTGTCATCTACTGGGGGAGGGCATTTGTTTATGGCAAAAAAATGGTCTGGCGTGTAAAGTGAGGAGTTTTGCGTTGACTCATGCATTATCTGCTGTCTAGTAAGATTAGGCATATTCGGAAGGTTTTCCGCTGGGTGGATGTTATTTTGGGGCTTAGGCACCAGAGGTGATTTACACTCAGGAGACAGCGTTAGTTTTGGAGGAGGGTTCAATCTTAGAGATGCTGTGTGAGCACCGCCCTCATTTGTCACAGGAGTAGGGGGTGGACCAGAGAGCTTTGTTTCTGTTTCGACCACCAGGGCTCCTCCTGTGACTGTCAAAAGTGGGTATAAAGACGCCTCCGGCTTTACGTCATAGGGCGGTGGCTTAGTCAAAGTCTGGGCGGGTCGTTTGAATTGTCTTACGCATGCGCGGCAGGCAAAAGACCAATCAATCCATCTGTCATATTTGTCTCATTAATCATCTGTTCTTTTGCTGCATTTCATTTTTCCACGTAATCCCCGTTTACTTTTATCATACGCCAAACTCTTAAATTCTCGAGCACCAACCCTGCTCTTTTTTCTCTTGACCTGCCTGTTCCATTTTCACCAGCGCACACACACACACACACACATGATCACGCGCATCCAGCACACACACACACACATGCACGTGTAAGCACTCACGCACACACAAGCAAGTGCCTATGGCCCTACGCACACACACACACGCACACGTAAGCACTCTCTCTGCGTTTCACTTTACCATAAAACTTCCAGTTACTTTTTTATTTTATTTTTTATTTTACCAGACGTTTGAGTTCACAACTTTTCGAGTATTGTAAACTCCCTCTTAACCCTTTCAAGGAACGTTCTCTTTTTTTTTTCTTTTTTTTTTTTCTTTTCTTTTTTTAAACTCTACCTGCTAATTCCATTGTCAACAACAGTGCATTCAATTGATCATTAAACAGTAATGATTCATCACATTTTCCCCAGCCGCCATCACATTCTTGTCCGTCACACTCCTTGGCCATTGTGTCCATTTTTTTTCAGGAGGGCCTTTAACCCTGGAAATTTATCGTACAATACGCAGCTAGAGCCTCTAACTCTAACCCGTGCAATTTATCGTACAATACGCAGCTAGAGCCTCTAACTCTAACCCGTGCAATTTATTGTACAATACGCAGCTAGAGCCTCTAACTCTACCCCGTGCACTTTATCGTACAATACGCAGCTAGAGCCTCTAACTCTAACCCGTTACTATTTGCTTACTCGTCAGTGAAGCAGCCCGTCACGGTAATCTTGACACAATGACGTGAGTGGTATTCACAACTTTTATGCAATGGTGGCTACGGCAAAATGCAACCAATCTATCAAAATCACCACTCTGTGTCTGGGGTACAATTCTGTGTTTGACTTACAGACCTCAGGACAGACTCTTAATGCAGATTTTATCTAAAAAGAAAGGTTCTGCTTACCTTGAATTATGTTTTGGCCATGTGAGTCTGTCCAGAAGATTGCAAGAGAAGATCCAATTGTCAGCGTGTCATCTCGGACGAAGCCCCCAAATTGTTGCGTTTGACCAGATGTTCCTCCAAGTGGGATGTAAAACGCTGGTCAGTCCCAAGTTCCTTAGATGACATATAAACTGAACTCAAATGTACCACCAAACACAGGATAGGTATTTTGTAATTTATTTTCAAATATTTGAGAATAGAGACCAGCCTCGAACAACACATACAAATGCATAGCCCAAGTTGATCTGACCACATCCCGGAATGCACTCTCCTCTTCAATACCCCCCCCCCCCCCCCGCCCTCACGGCCGCACAGATGCCCATTGTGTCCGTTATCTCAAGTCGGCCCGAGAAGGGAAGCAGGGAGGACTCCTCTTCTCTGCCTCCTACTTCAAGGCCGTCCACAGTGCAAGCACTTTGTCATGAGACGATCAAAACAATGAAAAGAGTACAAGATGTAACATTAGCTATTTAAAATATGACTATAGAAATATAGAAAGAAGTAACTCTTAATTATGGATAAATGTGGATATATGAATCCGTCAATTCCCATAGCTAAACAAGCTACGCAACAAAAGGCACACTGCGTATTACCATAGAGCAGGGGTGTCAAACTCATTTCGCATCGTGGGCCACATACGGCCTAGGGAGATGTCAAGTGGGCCGGACCATTAAAATTATACCATACTCTGCTATAAATAACCAAAATATCATGTCTTTCCTTTGTTTTGGTGTAAAGAAGCACAAGAACATTAGGAAAATATTGAAATTTAATGAACTATCCTTTTACAAAACATTTCATGAAACACCTCATATTTCCTTAGACAAATGTGCAATTTACTTTTATCATTCACAAATATGCATTGCAACTGATCCCACTGATTGTACAAAGGCACAAAACTTTAATTGGTACTGAAAAATATAGTAATGCACTTTAAGATTAAATGAGACTTTTAAAGAAAGGAATTTTTAAACCACTTACACATACGCATATAAAATCTAAATGTAATCCCTGCGTACACCTTACAAACTAAGGAGAGTGATTTTAAATGTGTAATGAAGAAAGTGTTCGCCTGTCCTGTAAATCTGTAAACTTCATACATGAAACATACATACACATACAATACATACTGAAAATTTATGGAGTTGTATTAACAGTAGAATTCCATCACACAACTTTTGTTTTGAAGCTGCTGACTAACATTAAAGTGCACATTTTTTAAATCACCACATTAAGGATTCATCTTCACAGAGCTGTATTCTTTCAATGCAAACAGTATCTAAGGCAGCATTTTAAAGGTGTTAACTTGGCATCTTTTGGCCTGTACAAGTGCATCAACACCAGGTGTCATGTCCTGACTAGCTGTCACTTTCAGAATGTCATTTAAGTGCTTGTTTGTGAGCCTTGAACGCATTTTTGTTTTATTGATATTCATCACTGAGAAAATTTGTTCACAAAGGTAGGTTGTCCCAAACATGCACAAAATTTTAGCAGCCAGGGCTGTTAATTTGGGGTACCCTGGTAGTAGATATTGATAAAATCTGTCCAGACCTACAGAGGCAAATTTGCCCTTCAAATCTGCATCACACTGCAAATCAATTATCTCTAGCTGAATTTCGACCGGCAGATCAGAAGCTCAATGTCTCATCAACTCCTCGAATAAATATGGCCAGTTGGGCCACGTCTGTGATGTCAGTGCTCTCGTCAATTGCCACGGAAAATGCAATAAATGACTTAACTCTCTGTTTCAATTGACTGTCTAAATCTGCCGATAGTTCCGAAATCCTCTCTGCTATAGTATTCCTCGTCAGGCTAATATTGGCAAAAGCTTGTCGCTTCTCGGGACATACAAGTTCAGCCGCCTTCATCATGCATCGTTTAACAAAGTCACCGTCGGAATACGGCTTCGATGCTAATGCTATTTCGCTAGCAATTAGGTAGCTGGCTTTTACCGCTGCTTCACTGACTTCTCGGCTCTGGATGAAAGTTGACTGCTGTTTCCTCAGACCCGCCAGCAATTCGTTAATCTTATCTCTTCTCAGTTGTCCTTGCAAGCCGTCATATTTTTCGCTGTGATGAGTCTCGTAGTGGCGTCGAATATTATATTCCTTCAATACCGAAACTTGTTGCAAACACACCAAGCACGAAGGTTTTCCGTGCATCTCTGTAAATAAATAGGACGTGGTCCATTTTTCTTTGAAAATTCTACACTCCTTATCTACTTTTCTCCGTTTGGATAACGACATTTTGGCTAATGAGGGTGTAGCGGAGAGGTAGAGACCAAGGTATTAACGTCGTAACAAGCAGCAGATGGCGCATTGATACCGTCTGCTGTTTTCAGTCTGTCTCAGTGATGCGGCTTGTCTTCTACTCTGATGGAAAGAGTGCGCCCCTTAGCGGATAATCCATGAATTGCAGCGAATTTAAAATATTAATTCCATGTCTTTTATGCATTTTTTCCACTTTCAAATTATCCTGCGGGCCTGATCGAACCTCCTTGGGGGCCGGTTCCGGCCCGCGGGCCGTATGTTTGACACCCCTGCCATAGAGCATGGAAACTAAAAGGGCACATGTTGGTGTAAAAATATATACACGCACACACACAAGTTGATTTTTGATTGATTGATTGAGACTTTTATTAGTAGGTTGCACAGTGAAGTACATATTCCGTACAATTGACCACTAAATGGTAACACCCGAATAAGTTTTTCAACTTGTTTAAGTCGGGGTCCACTTAAATTGATTCATGATACAGATATATACTATCATATATACTATCATCATAATACAGTCATCACACAAGATAATCACATTGAATTATTTACATTATTTACAATCAGGAGTGTGGAGGGGGGGTGGGGTGGGGGGGGTGGGGATATGGACATCAAGTAGTGGACATAGAGAGATAGAGAGAGAGAGAGAGGGATCAGAAGGCATAAGAAAAAGAATCTGCATTTGATTGTTTACATTTGATTATTAGCAATCCGGGGAGGGTGTTAGTTTAGGGTTGTAGCTGCCTGGAGGTGAACTTTTATAGCGGTTTTGAAGGAGGATAGAGATGCCCTTTCTTTTATACCTGTTGGGAGCGCATTCCACATTGATGTGGCATAGAAAGAGAATGAGTTAAGACCTTTGTTAGTTCGGAATCTGGGTTTAACGTGGTTAGTGGAGCACCCCCTGGTGTTGTGGTTATGGCGGTCATTTACGTTAAGGAAGTAGTTTGACATGTACTTCGGTATCAGGGAGGTGTAGCGGATTTTATAGACTAGGCTCAGTGCAAGTTGTTTAACTCTGTCCTCCACCTTGAGCCAGCCCACTTTAGAGAAGTGGGTAGGAGTGAGGTGGGATCTGGGGTGGAAGTCTAGAAGTAACCTGACTAGCTTGTTCTGAGATGTTTGGAGTTTAGATTTGAGGGTTTTGGAGGTGCTAGGGTACCAGGAGGTGCATGCGTAATCGAAAAAGGGTTGAACGAGTCTTGAGGGCTTTGGTGGGGAAAAACCAAAATACTTGAATAAGAGTCAGTATTTTTTTTGTTTGCTTTGTTGTATGTCATAAAAGTGAATCATTTTATTTTGTTGATGTTGTTACATTGTCTGATATTTTTTACAAGTTTGTTGACAAGAATACTTTTCTTGTATGCCTAAAATAGATTATTTTACTGTTTTATTGACAATTTTACAGTTTATATTGTAACAGTGACAATAAAGTAATCTTAAATTACTCTGATCATAATCATGAATAAGAAACGAATAATTTTGTAATAATGATCAACAAAATCAAATACACGTCCAAAACGGTCTTAAACATCCATCCATCCATTTTTTATTTTTTTTTTAACCCCTTCTCCCTTTCTGGCTCACGGGGGATCACTGGAGGCTATCTCACCTGCATTCGGGCGGTAGGCAAGGTACACCCTGGACAAGTCGCCCCTCATAGGTGAAATTATTGATATTGATGTCGTATCGAACCGATACCCAAATTGGCAATATCTTCAACTATGTTTGTGCTCAGACGTGCAGGTTCTGCGCATGCGTCAATGTGTAACCTAAACAACAGCAGTTCTTGAAGGGATTTGGCACTTTTGTTTAGTTCAGTATGGGTTTTTGAAATAAGATGCACCAGCAAATACAACAACTTTTAATGCAGATGCAGACATGCAAATACTTCGTTTACCCATATTTCTACACATGTTGTGGTGACACCTGTTGGATAATATTTTCGCTAACAAATCACACCGATTTGCCAAATTAAAGGAAACGTCAAAATTAATGGAATTATTTAAACGTGTGTAGATTGAATACACAAAAATAACATAATGTAGTTAAGTCCCAACAACGGTGGCTGAAAAAATCAAAACAATGCAAAAGTTGTCTTTACTGTTAAAGCAACCCCGTATTTTGGTGACCATTTTACGGGAGATTTAAATGTTCAAAAACTAAAAGATGACTGTAGTAATGTTCCAAAAATAAACATAAACGGACAAGCAGTAGAAAATGGATGGATGGGTGTTTATTTTAGAGATGGTCAGAACCATGTATAGAGTTTTGTTGGTTGTGATGCCGGACTGTTTTTACGGTTGCACTTGACTCGCAGGCGTTTTTGTTAGCATTCAAGCTAACAGCGAGGGAAAATAAAGCTACAGGTTTTATGTGACGACTCGCGCCAAAACAAGCTCTTTGTTTGCAGCAAACATGGTGCTTACGATGGAAACGCAGCTGCAGAGCATCTTTGAGGACGTTGTGGTATTTTTAAACACACAATTTGGCATGTTTTGCATCTTTATCAACTGTGATGTCTAATGTGGTTGTGCTGCTCAGTCTTTAAATGGATGCTGGTAGTGATAAATAATGGATTCCTAGTAAATGCCTTGCTAAATATCTCATAACTATTATATTTTTAAACAGTACTTATCACATAAACTACCCATGATTACAATCAATCTAATAAAATCCAATACAGGATCAAATATATTTTGGTCAGATTTGCATTACTTACAGTAATTAAACATAGTTGAATGATCGTGAATGTAGTACTTGGAAGTGTGTCAAATATTTTGGTTAGCTGCATGTGAGGGACAATACATTAGAAACAGCTGTTAGTATAAGAATATTTAAGCCAGGGGTGCTCACACTTTTTCTGCAGGCGAGCTACTTTTCAATTGATATTATTATCTATAATAATAATGGATTAGATTTTATATCGCGCTTTTCTATTGTTAGATACTCAAAGCGCTCACAGAGAAGTGGGAACCCATCATTCATTCACACCTGGTGGTGGTAAGCTACATTTGTAGCCACAGCTGCCCTGGGGTAGACTGACGGAAGCGAGGCTGGCAGTTTGCGCCTACGGCCCCTCCGACCACCACCTACCATTCATTCATCATCCATTTCACCGGTGTGAGCGGCACCGGGGTCAAAGGGTGAAGTGTCCTGCCCAAGGACACAACGGCAGCGATTTTTTTTGGATGGTAAGAGGCGGGGAGCGAACCTGCAACCCTCAGGTTTCTGGCACGGTTGCTCTACCCACTACGCCACGCCGTCCCATATATACTGTATATAATTTATATTTACTTATTTATGAAATATATGTTTTTGTTAACAATGTGTAATACATATAGTTAATATTGTTAACAAGTTAAAGGTGTTTAAAGATAATGCAAACATGTTTAACACATATAGTTAATATTGTTAACAAGTTAAAAGTGTTTAAAGATAATGCAAGCATGTTTAACGCAAATAGATTCCTTTCTTTCATGAAGACAGGAATATAAGTTGGTGTATTACCTGATTCTGATGACTTGCTTTGATAGGAATCAGACAGTGGTGCTGATAACGTCCGCATTTTCAAATGGAGGAGAAAAAAGTCCTCCTTTCTGTCCAATACCACATGAAAGTGGTTGGTTTTTGGCATCTTATTTGTCCAGCTTCCGTACTCTTTTGTATATATATTTTTTCATCGCTATATTAGTCTATTTATACCTGCATTGTCCTTTCCATCCTTACACTTTCCATCATTGTAACTGAGCTACTGTGTTGAACAATTTCCCTTGTGGATCATTAAAGTTTGTCTAAGTCTAAGTCTATACAGTGCACACTTTACAAGAAATACATTGGCGGCAAACTCCGTAGCTTGCTAGCTTGTGCACACCAGCTTTCTGAGACTCTTATTTTGTTAGCGCACGCAGGATGAAGCAGCGCTTTTATTGTGCAACTGTGCAGTCGGTCTTTGGAGTTTTGACGACAGGTACGGCGCCAGAGTCTGTTGAAATAAAAAGTGTTTCTCGCCTTGCTGTCGGTAATTTTTTCTTAATAATGAGCTGGCAGCAGCCAGCGTCATCTCAGAAGACTCGGGTGCCGTGAATGTCAATCAAGTGACGAAAGTGACGTCATAGTGACGATTTATGATAGCTCATTTTTAGGACTATTTTTTTATGCCTGGCTGCCGATCGACTGACACATCCTCCGGGATCGACCGGTAGCTCGCGATCGACGTAATGAGCACCCCTGATTTAAGCAATAGACATACACTATTGTTAAATTACCGTAGTACCTCAAAACCCATGCATCTTTGTTAATATACTGTGTCCCTCCCATTGTCTTAGAAAACTGAGATGGTTGAAGAGGCGTTCGCTGGGTAATGTCATTCACACACACTCAATAACATGTCACTAAGTTATTATTTTCAGTGTGTCACGTGTTTGTTGTGATTTTCAGAATGTGTATGGACTCTCCTGAGGATGAGAGGACAAAGTTGATCAGTTGTCTCGGAGCCTTCCAGCAATACTGGGGAACTTTGCCTCAGGTTTGTAGTCCACATATTTAAATGAAATGAACATAGATTGACATGTGACCAGAAAGACCTGTGGTCTACCTGCAGGAGTCTCACGAACAGTGCGTGCAGTGGATTGTACGGTTCATACACAGCCAGCATAGTCCCAAAAGAATCTCCTTCCTATACGACTGTTTGGTGATGGCTGTGGAGACAAGTCTCTTACCACCCAGGTACATCAAATACAAGCAGATACATATTGTCCTACAAAGATTATAATATTCATTTTTCTTTGACACAGTCAGATTGGTGTACATTAAACAATACATTTACGTTTCAGGATGGTTTGTGTTGCCCTGATCAGTTCCGATAACTTGGAGTGGGAGCGGACTCAGCTGTGGGCGTTGACATTCAAGCTCATCCGCAAAATCATTGGAGGCGTGGACTACAAGGTCTCTCATCACATGTCTAACAGACGTCAGCTAGCTTAGTTGTCCTACAGCACGATAAGTAAAGCTCACAGCCGATGTCTTAAGAGTTGTGTTAGTCAGTGGGTTGAGAGACTCGTCTTTTAGCCTACTGGCAAATGTGCTCCACTCTCAAATCAGTGAGGAGGTGTATCCAGTTGGGTGGACCACGCAGGAAAAGCATACACGTTTCTATTTCCTTTTGTTTTTGCAGATAGACAGACCAATAGACTGTTATAAATAAATAAATGATAAATGGGTTATACTTGTATAGCGCTTTTCTACCTTCAAGGTACTCAAAGCGCTTTGACAGTTTTTCCACATTCACCCATTCACACACTCACTCACACACTGATGGCGGGAGCTGCCATGCAAGGCGCTAACCAGCAGCCATCAGGAGCAAGGGTGAAGTGTCTTGCCCAAGGACACAACGGACGTGACTAGGATGGTAGAAGGTGGGGATTGAACCCCAGTAACTAGCAACCCTCCGATTGCTGGCACGGCCACTCTACCAACTTCGCCACGCCGCCCCTTGTTATTGTCATTCTGATTGTAACATTTGGCTTGTACAAAAATATTCAAAAAGTGTCACAGTCAAGCAGAGGTGAACTGGGACACATTTTTGTCCTGGACTTTTTAGTCCAGACCGGCCTACTACAATCTGCGTGCATATATTGTGCCACCTCACCCTATTTATTGATGGACGTTTATATGCACACAAACCCGTAATAAGACCTCTATACTGAATAATATCCCCGACGTGGCGAAGTTGGTAGAGTGGCTGTGCCAGCAATCGGAGGGTTGCTGGTTACTGGGGTTCAATCCCCACCTTCTACCATCCTAGTCACGTCCGTTGTGTCCTTGGGCAAGACACTTCACCCTTGCTCCTGATGGGTGCTGGTAGCGCCTTGCATGGCAGCTCCCTCCATCAGTGTGTGAATGTGTGTGTGAATGGGTGAATGTGGCAATACTGTCAAAGCGCTTTGAGTACCTTGAAGGTAGAAAAGCGCTATACAAGTATAACCCATTTATCATTTATCAATTATATTCTGGAGCCTTGAATAAACGAATGATAACTCCACTGTCATGCTCTTAAAAAGGGTGATCAAGTTATCATTGTATTGGCAGGCTGGCAGGTACTATAGGTGTTGGGGTCACTAGTGATATCATCTCCACAGTTGATGTTGTACTGGGCCTGCCGCCTATCAAAAATATAGACATTAAAAATATAGCAAAAAGTGTGGAATAGGTTTGAACCACATTATATTTAAAAAAATGTAACTGTATACAGTCAAAACTTTGACAAGTTGGCTAAAGTATTGAGAACAATAACATAATGATCTGAAAAATGAAAAAAATGCAAATTTTATTTTTGAGGAGACAGTACAGTGCAACATAATGCATAATGGTAAAATTAAATTAAATTTCCATTATTTAAGGGTAAAGGTAGAAATTACCAAAAGACAACACATTGCAACATGTGACTTTTAAGCTTGTAGATCTACAATGTGTCATGAAGTGATAAAATCATAAAGTAGGGCTTAATGAAAGCAAATAATATAGTATTGTTATTGTTTTCCAATACTTAGCAGCAAACATACATTCAAATATCTAAAAATCCAGACTTAAAATAGATAAAATAATTTAAAAACAAAACAAATACTCTCACGCAGTCATTTTTAAATTCATTTTATGTGTTTGACATATTTTTTTCTTAAATTTTGTAATACTTTCTAGTTGTTCTTTATTTTGTTTGAAAAATACACTTTTAAAAACAAATACATATATTTAAGTGAGGGGTGTTCCTAATATTTTGGCACTCTGTAGTGAGTTATGCTATTTATATTTTTCACTTAACTGATCATTTTACGGTTGTCCCTCGCAGCATCAAAAGTCTGCTGTTTCACTCGATCGTAGAAATTTGAAATATGCTTTAAAAAATTAAAGCATATATCACACATTTCTGGCCTAAATTAAGCATTTTTAATCATGAATATGACTACCGGTAGATGAAATGTAAATATCAAGACTACAGTACTATTGGTCACTAGCTCAAACTAATCAGAGTGCACTGTTCAGTATCATGGCCACTGATTGGCTGAGTCTCATGCAGCGTTACTGTATTGGATTGAAGGAGTGTAAAGGTGACTATATGGGTGTTATTTCATATCTAGAGGGCTCTCGTAATATTAAAAACTATTTAATACTGTAGTGTGTAAACAAGTTTTTATGCTGTAGCTATGAAAATATAAGATTAACAATTCCTACTTGGCAGAAATTCATTTACCACGGTTTTGGCGGGAACCAAATAAAAGTGTTAAAAAAGGGTTTCCTAGTACAGTAATTGGAATATAAATAGAAATAAATGTCAGTAAATAAACGATTTATCTAAATAATTTTCATGATTAAATAAAGTATGCTGTTTTAATAATTATATTATAACTATGAAAATTATAATAATTATGATCAAAATAAAACTGGAAAAAAATCACAAACATCAATGTAATTGGGATGTATTTTAATTGTTGGCTCTGTCGGAATTTTTTCTGATTTGGTTTACTATTTCTTATAGGGCTGCATGATTATGACCAAAATAATAATCCTGATTATTTTATCAATATTGAAATTACTATATACCTACATATATGAGGTAAACAGTGTTGGGGTGACGTGTGAACGTGGCGCCATCATGTCATTTGTAATGTCTAATAAGAAGGCTATAGACAAACGTCATGTATATATTTAAATACAAATATTTGTGTTTTAGTTCATTAATAGTATCAATGTGTCAGCTTTTTGTCGTTACATGTTGCCTTAGCTGTATTTTCCATTATGTTCATTTTGTGTACATTTACAAGGTAAAACGTATGTACATTAACATGTACATGCTGTATCTGGACAGACCCTTTAAAAGTTTCAGCAGAAATATGTTGCATAGGAATTAACTATACACCGTAATACATGAACAAAATGCTATGTCACATAAATGGTTTTAAAGTAATAACTTTGTGACATGAGAAAGTAATGTAAAAAAAACATGCAATTTCGTTATTGCTATCAATATAAAAATAAAAGCAGATTGGCTAATAAAGATAGGTAATAAACCAGCTTTGTTATTTTCCAACAACACCATGTGGTCCAGTGCAACAGTTTGGCCCCCAAAAAATAAGCAAGAGTGATACCGCTCACACCTAATACACAATCTTCGTGCCTCACCGACAACTCAGCATGCTGACACTTTATAGCCTGCATTCAATTCGATGAGATGACAACACATTTGAGCCAGTAATTATGTTATTTGAACATTGACAAAGTTAGCAGTTAAATAAAGCACGAGTGACTATCCCAGAAATTAAGCAAGATGTTATAAACAAGCTGTGGCAACGTTCCACACATATCGCCTGTGGCATGTTTCCTCATATCATAACGCTCAGTCACAGCAGCTGAGTGAAGGAGCGACCAGTGACACTGCATTGTGTTGCTATTTCAAAACCAAAGCAACAACAAATTATTATTTTTCCTCCACGGCATGCTTTTGGATGGGACAAATGCATTTGTTTATTGTCCACACCTGTTGCCATCTAATAACAGCAGTGCGGTCTTAAATGCACGCCGAGACTCCATGGAAGTGAAGCGAGTGAAATGTAGTGAAATAAAGCGATTGGCTGGAGCAATCCCGGGAAAAGTGTTTAAATGTTAATGTCATTAATAATGTTGTAATCAGTTTGGCTTGGTGATAAAATTTTGTGCTTATATACAATCAATGGCCTCTGGTGTGGATGCGGGCGCGGGCTTTATGGGGCTGTTATCTGCTGCCGAAGTTGTGAAAGTGCTTGTTGGATATGCAGCAGAGCATGCCTTTTTAAACGTTAATATCACCGAAGATCACCCTCATTAAAACATGATTAACATTTAATTATTTGTGCATCCCTAATTTCTTACTGTTATTGTGTAGAAAATGGATTACAAAAACAACTGTAGGTATTTTATATATTTCTCAGGTCTTTGATTTAGTGAATGTGACCATAGTTGTTTGACATGTGATTTAACAGTTTCTACACATGATGGGTGCACCTTTGTTTTTGTGTTTGTGTTGCAGGGCGTTCGAGACTTACTGAAAGCTGTGCTGGACAAAATCCAGAGCGTCCCCGTCACCGTCAGCTCGGCTATAGTGCGACAGCTGCTGACAGCCCGAGAGGTGCGTAACGTAAACACAATTAAATATATGATGCATTTTTCATGTAAATAATCGATAGGTGGTGGAGTATATCCTCGACAGAAACGCCTGCCTGCTTCCCGCCTACTTTGCTGTCACAGAGATTCGAAAACTGTATCCAGAAGGACAACTGTCACACTGGGTGAGAACATTTGGTGTCCTTTTGATATTGTATTTTTCCTAACTCAGACCCTTGTGTTTGTAGCTTCTCGGGAGCTTGATATCAGACTTTGTGGACAGTTTCCGACCTACAGCCAGAATCAACTCCATCTGTGGTAATAAAATGAGCACTCTTGTGTACTTTAGCCACTTTTTAAATTAACACTGTAACTCTTGATGTCATAAATCACATACAGCAACATGTTAGGTGTCATATATTACATTCAAGAATGTAATACTGTAGATGTCATATATCATATACAACAAAGTAATACATTTCATGTCACATACAACGTATTAGATGTGGTATATCATATCACATACAACAATGTAATAAATGTGATATATTATATCACATACAACAACATAATATATGTCATTTATCACATACAGCAACGTAATCAAAATATGTGATGTCACATACAATAACATAATAGATAGAAGTGGGAGAAATGATTGATTCTCCGATGCATCACAATTAAAATGTGGGTAATTCATTAATCGATGGACAAATGTCCTAACATCTATTATTTCTGGATGTTAAATAAAGTATTTCAGAAAAAATGCTGCATTATTGCAAATGTTTTTTAAAGTATAGTTACCGTATTTTTTGGAATATAAGGCGCATTTAAAATCCTTTCTTTTTCTATAAAATCGACAGTGCGCCTTACAACCCGGTGCACCTAATGTACGGAACAATTTTGGTTGTGCTTACTGACCTCGAAGCTATTTTATTTGGTACATAGTGTAATGATAAGTGTGACCAGTAGATGGCAGTCACACACAGGAGATACGTGCAAACTGCAAGATGACGCTAGTAAACAACACCAAAACTTTAAATGTTCCATTGAGAATATAGAACATTACACACAGCGCTCAAAAATTTGTCAAAATGTTTTAGTACGACTTTGGTAAGCTGTAAAGTCGCACCGCTTGATGAATTGTTGGAGCTTTGCAGCTATCGTCGTCAGACGTACTGTGTTCCATACGGGTATTAGTATGGTGTGTGTATAAGGACCGCAAAATAGCACTCATTATACATATTATCTCATGTTTTGTTTCGCAATTTTATGCAAAACCATCTTTTCTTACTTTCTGGTACCTGCCGATGTATATTTGGGATCTGCATAAGTCCTGAAAATTTGCGCGCATCCGCCTTTGTAGTCCGTGGCGACACCATAGTCGGTAAGCTTTGTCTTTTTCTCTATGTTCTTGTTATAGGGCATTCATCCTCCGCTGTAGCCATTTCTAATACAAAGTAGCGTAATGTTTGAACTAGGACTGGGCGATATGGCCTTTTTTTAATATCTCGATATTTTTAGGCCATGTCGCGATACACGATATATATCGTGATATTTTGCCTTAGCCTTGAATGAACACTTGATGCATATAATCACAGCAGTATGATGATTCTATGTGTCTATACTAAAGGCCTACTGAAACCCACTACTACCGACCACGCAGTCTGATAGTTTATATATCAATGATGAAATCTTAACATTGCAACACATGCCAATTCGGCCGGGTTAACTTATAAAGTGCAATTTTAAATTTCCCGCTAAACTTCTGGTTGAAAACGTTTATGTATGATAACGTATGCGCGTGACGTCAATCGTTGAAACGGAAGTATTCGGCCCCATTGAATCCAATACAAAAAGCTCTGTTTTCATCTCAAAATTCCACAGTATTCTAGACATCTGTGTTGGTGAATCTTTTGCAATTTGTTTAATTAACAATGAAGACTGCAAAGAAGAAAGTTGTATGTGTGATCGGTGTATTAGCGGCGGACTACAGCAACACAACCAGGAGGACTTTGAGATGGATATCAGACGCGCTAGGCGCCGACCCCTTTAATGCGCCTTCTTGTATGAAAATACACCCGCTCATCGGCAGTGCGCCTTATATTCCGTTGCGCCCTCCATCCATCCATTTTCTATCGCTTGTCCCTTTTGGGGTCGCGGGGGTGCTGGAGCCTATCTCAGCTGCGTTCGGGCAGTAGGCGCCCTATGCTCCGAAAAATACGGTATATGGTTCTAACTGATCATGGCAGAACCATTAGCTAACATTATTTTAACGTCATGTGTTTGCTGGGTTAGCGTACACACACAATTGGAGGAGGGAAAAGAAAGTACAAGCTATGCTTTCCACAGCGCTAAACTAGTTTGAATGTGAAAAAGTGAAACACGAAATGAATAAATGCTTTGTACACTTTCACAGAAGGCTAATAGGAACCACGTTACAGCAGAGAGTAGCCGCACGTTTATGGCAACTAGGGCCAAAGTGTCAGAAGAGTCTGGGGTTTTAGAAGTCACAAAAAAAAAAAAAGATGCCTTCTTGCCAAGTAGGGACTTTAATTTTTTTTTTCACTTAGCAGGCAGCACGTAATTGCATCTAGTCTCATATATATATATATATATATATATATATATATATATATATATATATATATATATATATATATATATATATATATATATATATATACATATATATATATATATATATAGAAATACATATATATAGTCTCATATATATATATACATGAGACTAGATGCGATTACGTGTGTGTGTGTGTATATATATATATATATATATAAATACATATATATAGTCTCATATATATATATGAGGTTAGATGCGATTACGTGTGTGTGTGTGTATGTATATATATATATATATATATATATATATATATATATATATATATATATATATACATATATATATATATATATATATATCACATACTATATATGTGTATATATAAATAAATATATATATACATAGTATGTGATATATATATATACATATATATGTATATAGTATGTGATATATATATATATATATAGTATGTGATATATGTATTTATATATATATATATATATATATATATATATATATATATATATATATATACATACACATACAGTTAGGTCCATAAATATTTGGACATTGACACAATTTTCAGTATTTCAGCTCTGTACGAAACCACGATGGCTTTGAAATGAAACAATCAAGATGTGCTTTAAGTGTACACTCTGAGCTTCAATTTGAGGGTATTTACATCCAAATCAGGTGAACGGTGTAGGAATTACAACACATTTTATATGTGCCTTCCACTTTTTAAGGCACCAAAAGTAATTGGACAAACTAACATAATCATAAATCAAATTGTCACTTTTTAATACTTTGTTGCAAATCCTTTGCAGTCAATGACAGCCTGAAGTGTGGAACCCATAGACATCACCAGACGCTGGGTTTGGTCCATGTTGATGCTCTGCCGGGCCTCTGTTGCAGCGGTCTTCACTTCCTGCTTGTTCTTTGGGCATTTTCCCTTCATTTGTGTCTTCAGCAAGTGAAATACATGCTCAATCGGATTCAGGTCAGGTGATTGACTTGGCCATTGCAGAACATTCCACTTCTTTGCCTTAAAAAACTCTTTGGTTGCTTTCGCAGTGTGCTTCGGGTCAGTGTCCATCTGCACTGTGAAGCACCGTCCAATGAGTTTTGAAGCATTTGGCTGAATACGAGCAAATAATATTGCCCCAAACACTTCAGAATTAATTCTGCTGCTTTTGTCAGCTGTCACATCATCAATAAATATAAGAGATCCAGTTCCACTGGCAGCCATGCATGCCACTACCACCACCATGCTTCACTGATGAGGTGGTATGCTTTGGATCTTGAGCAGTTCCTTGCCTTCTCCATACTCTTCTCTTTCCATCATTCAGCTACAAGTTGATATTTGTCTCATCTGTCCATAAGATGTTGTTCCAGAACTGCACAGGCTCTTTTACATGTTTCTTGGCAAACTCTAATCTGGCCTTCCTGTTTTTGAGGCTCACCAATGGTTTACACCTTGTGATGAAACCTCTGTATTTCCTCTGGTGAAGTCTTTTCTTAATTGTTGACTTGGACACAGATACACCTACCCCCTGGAGAGTTTTCTTCATCTGGCCAACTGTTCTGAAGGGGTTTTTCTTGACAAGGAAAGGTATTTTTCTGTCATCCACCACACTTGTTTTCCGTGGTCTTCCGTGTCTTTTGGTGTTGCTGAGCTTAGCAGTGCATTCTCTCTTTTTAAGAATGTACCAAACAGTTGATTTGGCCACACCTCATGTTTTTGCTATCTCTCTGATGGCTTTGTTTTGATTTTTCAGCCTAATGATGGCTTGCTTCACTGATAGTGACAGCTCTTTGGACTTCATATTGAGAGATGACCTCCCCAGATTCCAAATGAATATACCACATTTGAAATGACATCCAGGCCTTTTATCTGCTCTTTGTAAATGAAATAAATGAAAAAAAAATAATAAGGGAATAACACACACCTGGCCATGGAACAGCTGAGTAGCCAATTGTCCAATTACTTTTGGTCCCTTAAAAAGTGGAAGGCACATATAAAATATTTTGTAATTCCTACACCGTTCACCTGATTTGGATGTAAATACCCTCAAATTAAAGCTCAAAGTCTGCAATTAAAGCACATCTTGATTGTTTCATTTCAAATCCATTGTGGTGTTGTACAGAGCTGGAATACTGAAAATTGTGTCAATGTCCAAATATTTATGGACCTAACTGTATATATATATATAGTATGTGCACCATCCATCCATCTTCAACCACTTATCCGGAATCGGGTCGCGGGGACAGCAGCTCCAGCAAAGACCCCCAGACTTCCCTCTCCAGAGCAACATTTGCGACTTCCTCCTGGGGAATCCCGAAGCGTTCCCAGGCCAGAGAGGCGATGTAATCCCCCCATCTGGTCCTTGGCCTGCCGCGGGGCCTCCTCCCAGTGGGACGTGCAACGAGGACCTCCCTAGGGAGACGCTCGTGAGGCATCCGCACGAGATGCCCGAACCACCTAAGCTGGCTCCTTTCCAAGCGAAGGAGCAGCGGCTCTACTCCGAGTCTCTCTCGGGTGACTGCACTTCTCACCCTATCTCTAAGGGAGATGCCAGCCACCCTTCTGAGGAAACTCATTTCGGCCGCTTGTATCCGCGATCTTATTCTTTCGGTCATTACCCACACTTCATGACCATAGGTGAGAGTAGGAATGTAGATAGCTCGGTAGACCGAGAGCTTTGCCTTCTGGCTCAGCTCCCGTTTCGTCACAACAGTGCGGCAGAGAGACTGCAATACTGCCCCAGCTGCTCCGATTCTCCGGCTGATTTCCTTCTCCATCTTTCCCTCACTCGTGAACAAGACCCCGAGATACTTAAACTCCTCCACCTGGGACAGAGTCCTGTCCCCTACCCGGACTGTACAAACCATCGGTTTCCTGCTGAGAACCATGGCCTCAGATTTGGAGATGCTGATCCTGATTCCAGCCGCTGAACACTCGGCTGCGAACCGATCCAGTGAGAGCTGAAGGTCACGAACCGTAGGTGCCATCAGGACCACATCATCTGCAAACAGCAGTGACGCAACCTTTAGCCCCCCGAGACGTATACCCTCTCCGCCATGGCCACGACTCCGCCTAGAAATCCTGTCCATGAAAATCACAAACAGGATAGGTGACAGAGCGCAGCCCTGGCGGAGACCAACCCCCACTGGAAACAGATCCGACTTACATCCAAGCACCCGGACACAACTCTCGCTTTGGTTGTACAGAGATTGGATGGCCCTCAGCAGGGTTCCCCTCACTCCGTACTCCCTCAGCACCTCCCACAAGATATCCCTTGAGGGACGCGGTCATACGCCTTCTCCAAATCCACAAAACACATGTAGACTGCATAGGCATACTCCCAGGCCCTCTCCAGGATTCCCGCAAGCGTAAAGAGTTGGTCAGTTGTTCCACGACCAGGACGGAATCCACATTGCTCCTCTTGAATCTGAGGTTCGACTATCGGCCGGACCCTCCTTTCCAGTACCTTGGCGTAAACTTTCCCAGGGAGGCTGAGTAGTGTGACACCCCTGTAATTAGCACACACCCTCTGGTCCCCCTTTTTGAAAAGGGGAACCACCACCCCAGTCTGCCACTCCCTCGGCACTGTCCCAGACTTCCACGCAATGTTGAAAAGGCGTATCAACCAAGACAGCCCATCAACACCCAGAGCCTTCAGCATTTCTGGACGGATCTCGTCAACCCCCGGAGCTTTGCCACCGTGGAGTTGTCTAACTACCTCAGTGACTTCACTCCGAGAGATCGACGTCGATCCCCCATCATCCTCAGGCCCTGCTCCTATCAGGGAGGGTGTGTCTGATGTATTTGGGTTCAGGAGTTCCTCAAAGTGCTCTTTCCAACGCCCTACGACTTCCTCACTTGAAGTCAGCAAAGTCCCATCCTTGCCGTACACAGCTTGGATGGTTCCCTGCTTCCCCCTCCTGAGGTGCCGTATGGTCTTCCAGAACAGCTTTGGTGCCGCCCGATAGTCCTTCTCCATGGATTCCCCGAACTGCTCCCACACCCTCTGCTTAGCCTCGTCCACAGCCACGGCCGCTGCCCTTCGGGCCCGTCGGTACCTTGCAACTGCCTCCGGAGTCCCCTGGGATAACATACCCCGGTAGGACTCCTTCTTCAGTCGGACGGCTTCCCTGACCACCACTGTCCACCAAGGTGTTCGAGGGTTACCGCCCATTGAGGCACCTAAGACCTTCTGGCCACAGCTCGCAGCTGCAGCTTTAGCAATAGAGGCTTTGAACATTGCCCATTCCTGTTCAATGTCCCCAACCTCCACAGGGATGGCAGAGAAGTCCCGCCGGAGGTGGGAGTTGAAGTCCTTCCGGACAGAGGACTCCTCCAAACGTTCCCAGTTCACCCGCACTACACGCTTGGGTTTGCCAGGTCTGTCCAGAGGTTTCCCCCGCCATCTAACCCAACTCACCACCAGATGGTGATCAGTTGACAATTCAGCCCCTCTCTTCACCCGAGTGTCCAAAACATACGGCCTCAGATCAGCTGATACGATTACAAAATCGATCATTGATCTTTGGCCTAGGGTGCTCTGGTACCAGGTACACCTATGAGCATCCTTATGCTTGAACATGGTGTTTGTTATCGCAAGTCCGTGACTAGCACAGAAGTCCAATAACAATCCACCACTCAGGTTCAGATCAGGGAGACCGTTCCTCCCAATCACGCCAGTCCAAGTATCACTGTCATTGCCCACGTGCGCGTTGAAGTCCCCCAGCAAGACTATGGAATCCCCTGCCGGCGCCCCATACAGGACCCCATGCAAGGTATCCAAGAAGGCTGAATACTCTGAACTCCTGTTTGGTGCGTATGCACAAACAACAGTCAGAGTTTTCCCCCCTCCAACCTTAAGGCGAAGTGAGGCGACCCTCTTGTCCACTGGGGTGAACTCCAACGTACAGGCACTCAACCGGGGACTCGTGAGTATCCCCACACCCGCCTGTGCCCTCACACCCTGAGCAACTCCAGAAGTGAACAAGGTCCATCCCTTGTCCAGGAGTGTGGTTTCAGAGCCCTTGCTATGCGTAGAGGTAAGCCCCACCAGATCCAACCGGTAGCGCTCCACCTCTCACACCAGCTCAGGCTCCTTCCCCACCAGCGTAGAGACGTTCCACGTCCCGAAAGTCAGCCTCTGCTGCCCCGAATTGGTCCGTCTGGAGCCTCCACTTTCACTGCCATCCACTTGGCAGCGCACCCGACCCCACTGGTTCCGACCGCGGGTGGTGGGCCCACGTGGCAGAGAAGATGGTGTGTCCACGCAGCTTCTTCGGGTTGTGCCCGGCCGGGCTCCGTGGCAAGCCCGGCCACCAGGCGCTCGCTGACGAGCCCTACCTCCGGGCCTAGCTCCGGAGGAGGGCCCCGGGCTTCCTCCGGGCCGGGTAACGCATCCTCTTTTAGTGTAGTTCATGGGCGGTATCGTAACCCTGATGGGGGGGGCATTCGTGTGCTACACCTTGCCCAAGGGTGACCCGGAACTATGTAAGGCAGGGGCGTTCAACTCCCTGAGGCTTAATACAAGCCCACATACCTTGATATAGTATGTGACTAGATGCAATTACGTTTATGTATATATATCATACACTATATATAGTATGTGATATATATATGTATATAGTATGAGATATATATGTATGTATATGTATAATATATGTGTATATATATATACTGTATGTATATGTATATATATATGTATATATATATATATATATATGTATGTACAGTACACGGAGGGGGGTGGGGGGGGGGTTGATGTGTGGGGGCGCAGTGTAGGGGGGGCGGGGTTTGGTGGTAGCGGGGGTGTATATTTCAGCCAGGAAGAGTTAGGACTGCAAGGTGTTCTGGGTATTTGTTCTTTTGTGTTTATGTTGTCTCACGGTGCGGATGTTCTCCCGAAATGTGTTTGTCATTCTTGTTTGGTGTGGGTTCACAGTGTGGCACAAATTAAGAGTGTTAAAGTTGTTTTCTACGCCCACCGTCAGTGTAACCTGTATGGCTGTGGACCAGGTATGCCTTGCTGTCACTTATGTGTGCAAGCAGAAGCCGCCTACAACATGTGACTGGGCTGTCACGCTGTCTGTACATGTTGTTGAGGGTGATAAAGGCAGTACCATTACAGCACGCCCTAATTATTGCTGATAGGGTGCGACCCCTGGTCTATATTATATATATAACAACGGGTGGGTGGCGGGCGGGCAGTTTTGGTTTTGATAAAATGTTAGTTCGGTTGGATGGCGGGTGGATGACGACTTTTGTGATGCGGATGAAATAATTGCCTATCCGCGCATCTCTAGTATGTATGTATTCATATATATATATATGTGTATGTGTGTGTGTATATATATATATATATATATATATATATATATATATATGTATGTGTATATATATATACAAACCCCGTTTCCATATGAGTTGGGAAATTGTGTTAGATGTAAACATAAACGGAATACAATGATTTGCAAATCCTTTTCAACCCATATTCAATTGAATGCACTACAAAGACAAGATATTTGATGTTCAAACTCATAAACTTTATTTTTTTTTGCAAATAATAAGTAACTTAGAATTTCATGGCTGCAACACGGGCCAAAGTAGTTGGGAAAGGGCATGTTCACCACTGTGTTACATGGCCTTTCCTTTTAACAACACTCAGTAAACGTTTGGGAACTGAGGAGACACATTTTTTAAACTTCTCAGGTGGAATTCTTTCCCATTCTTGCTTGATGTACAGCTTAAGTTGTTCAACAGTCCGGGGGTCTTAGTTGTGGTATTTTAGGCTTCATAATGCGCCACACATTTTCAATGGGAGACAGGTCTGGACTAAAGGCAGGTCAGTCTAGTACCCGCACTCTTTTACTTAGGTACAAGCTGGCTCGTTGGATTCCACACTCTCGCCTTTTTCTATTGTGGATCACGGGTTTGTGTTTTAAATCACGTTGATGTAACACGTGGCTTGGCATTGTCTTGCTGAAATAAGCAGGGGCGTCCATGACAATGTTGCTTGGATGGCAACATATGTTGCTCCAAAACCTGTATGTACCTTTCAGCATTAATGGTGCCTTCACAGATGTGTAAGTTACCCATGTCTTGGGCACTAATACACCCCTATACCATCACAGATGCTGGCTTTTCAACTTTGCGCCTATAACAAACCGGATGGTTCTTTTCCTCTTTGGTTCGGAGGACACGACGTCCACAGTTTCCAAAAACAATTTGAAATGTGGACTCGTCAGACCACAGAAAACTTTTCCACTTTGTATCACTCCATCTTAGATAAGCTCAGGCCCAGCGAAGCCGACGGCGTTTCTGGGTGTTGTTGATAAAAGGTTTTCGCCTTGCATAGGAGAGTTTTAACTTGCACTTACAGATGTAGCGACCAACTGTAGTTACTGACAGTGGGTTTCTGAAGTGTTCCTGAGCCCATGTGGTGATATCATTTACACACTGATGTCGCTTGTTGATGCAGTACAGCCTGAGGGATCGAAGGTCACAGGCTTAGCTGCTGCAATAGCTGGTTGAGAAAGGTTTTTCTTAAACTGTTCAACAATTTGCTCACGCATTTGTTGACAAAGTGGTGACCCTCGCCCCATCCTTGTTTGTGAATGACTGAGCATTTCATGGAATCTACTTTTATACCCAATCATGGCACCCACCTGTTCCCAATTTGCCTGTTCACCTGTGGGATGTTCCAAATAAGTGTTTGATGAGCATTCCTCAACTTTATCAGTATTTATTGCCACCTTTCCCAACTTCTTTTTCACGTGTTGCTGGCATCAAATTCTAAAGTTAATAATTATTTGCAAAAATTAATGTTTATCAGTTTGAACATCAAATATGTTGTCTTTGTAGCATATTCAACTGAATATGGGTTGAAAATGATTTGCAAATCATTGTATTCTGTTTATATTTACATCTAACACAATTTCCCAACTCTTATGGAAACGGGGTTTGTACATACATATATATATATATATATATATATATATATATATATATATATATATATATATATATATATATATCATACTATATACATATATATCACATACTATATATATGTGTATATATACACACAAACACACATATATAGTATGTGATTTTATATATATATATATATATATATATATATATATATATATATATATACATTAGGGCTGCAACAACTAATCGATTAAATATCGATTAAAATCTATTATAAAAATAGTTGGCGGTTAATTTAGTCATCGATTCGTTGGATCTATGCTATGCGCATGCGCTGAGGCAATTTATATACTTTTTATTATATTTAATTTTTTTAATTTTTTTATAAACCTTTATTTATAAACTGTAACCTGTACAAACAGCTGAGAAAGTTAAGTATGGTGCCAGTATGCTGTTTTTTTCCAATAAAATACTGGAAAGGATAGAAATTTACTTTGTCCCTTTAATCGATTAATACATATATATACACTACCGTTCAAAAGTTTGGGGTCACCCAAACAATTTTGTGGAATAGCCTTCATTTCTAAGAACAAGAATAGACTGTCGAGTTTCAGATGAAAGTTCTCTTTTTCTGGCCATTTTGAGCGTTTAATTGACCCCACAAATGTGATGCTTCTGAAACTTAATCTGCTCAAAGGAAGGTCAGTTTTGCAGCTTCTGTAATGAGCTAAACTGTTTTCAGATGTGTGAACATGATTGCACAAGGGTTTTCTAATCATTAATTAGCCTTCTGAGCCAATGAGCAAACACATTGTACCATTAGAACACTGGAGTGATAGTTGCTGGAAATGGGCCTCTATACACCTATGTAGATATTGCACCAAAAACCAGACATTTGCAGCCAGAATAGTCATTTACCACATTAGCAATGTATAGAGTTTATTTCTTTAAAGTTAAAGGCCTACTGAAATGAATTTTTTTTATTTAAACGGGGATAGCAGATCTATTCTATGTGTCATACTTGATCATTTCGCGATATTGCCATATTTTTGCTGAAAGGATTTAGTATAGAACAACGACGATAAAGATTGCAACTTTTGGTATCTGATAAAAAAAAGGCTTGCACCTACCGGAAGTAGCGTGACGTAGTCAGTTGAACATATACGCAAAGTTCCCTATTGTTTACAATGATGGCCGCATGAAGTGAGAGAGATTCGGACCGAGAAAGCGACAATTTCCCCATTAATTTGAGCGAGGATGAAAGATTTGTGGATGAGTAAAGTGCAAGTGAAGGACTAGTGGGGAGTTGAAGCTATTCAGATAGGGAAGATGCTGTGAGAGCCGGGGGTGACCTGATATTCAGCTGGGAATGACTACAACAGTAAATAAACACAAGACATATATATACTCTATTAGCCACAACACAACCAGGCTTATATTTAATATGCCACAAATTAATCCTGCATAAAAACACCTGCGTGTTTGTTATGCTAGCTCCTAGCTCCTCTGCTAGCTCCTAGCTCCATAGAAC
>NC_084734.1:49050349-49060349 GCF_033978785.1 Entelurus aequoreus | reverse complement strand
CAAAAATATGACTTATCTTATCTTTGTGAAAATATTGGACACAGTGTGTTGTCAAGTTTATCAGATGCGATGCAAGTGTAAGCCACTGTGACACTATTGTTCTTTTTTAATTTTTTTTTATAAATGTCTAATGATAATGTCAATGAGGGATTTTTAATCACTGCTATGTTGAAATTGTAACTAATATTGATACTGTTGTTGATAATATTCATTTTTGTTTCACTACTTTTGGTTTGTTCTGTGTCGTGTTTGTGTCTCCTCTTAATTGCTCTGTTTATTGCAGTTCTGAGTGTTGCTGGGTCAAGTTTGGTTTTGGAATTGGATTGCATTGCATTGTTATGGTATTGCTGTGTATTGTTTTGTTGGATTGATTAATTAAAAAAAAATAAAATAAAATAATTAAAAAAAATCAAAAAAATTATCGATTTTTTAAAAAAGAGAATCGATTCTGAATCGCACAACGTGAGAATCACGATTCGAATTCGAATCGATTTTTTCCCACACCCCTATACATATATATATATATATATATATATATATACATATATATATATATATATATATATATATATATATATATATGAGTACAGGCTAGGGATATCCGATAATATCGGACTGCCGATATTATCGGCCGATAAATGCTTTAAAATGTAATATCGGAAATTATCGGTATCGGTTTCAAAATTATTGGTATCGGTTTCAAAAAGTAAAATGTATGACTTTTTAAAACGCCGCTGTGTACACGGATGTAGGAAGAAGTACAGAGCGCCAATAAACTTTGAAGGCACTGTCTTTGCGTGCCGGCCCAGTCACACAATATCTACAGCTTTTGACACACTCACAAGTGAATGCAAGGCATACTTGATCAACAGCCATACAGGTCACACTGAGGGTGGCTGTATAAACAACTTTAACACTGTTACAAATATGCGCCACACTGTGAACCCACACCAAACAAGAATGACAAACACATTTCGGGACAACATCCGCACCGTAACACAACATAAACACAACAGAACAAATACCCAGAACCCCTTGCAGCACTAACTCTTCCGGGACGCTACAATATACACCCCCCGCTAGCCCCTACCCCCCCACCTCAACCCCGCTCCCCCTAACTCCGCCCACTTCAACCTCCTAATGCTTTCTCAGGGAGAGCATATCCCAAATTCCAAGCTGCTGTTTTGAGGCATGTTAAAAAAAAATTATGCATTTTGTGACTTCAATAATAAATATGGCAGTGCCATGTTGGCACTTTTTTCCATAACTTGAGTTGAAGTTGTTCTATTATTTTGGAAAACCTTGTTACATTGTTTAATGCATCCAGCGGGGCATCACAACAAAATTAGGCATAATAATTTGTTAATTCCACAACCGTATATATCGGTATCGGTAGTTAAGAGTTGGACAATATCGGAATATCGGATATCGGCAAAAAAGCCATTATCGGACATCTCTAGTACAGGCCAAAAGTTTGGACACACCTTCTCATTCACAACACAACTGATGGTCCCAACCCCATTGATAAAGCAATAAATTCCACTAATCAAACTTGATAAGTCCCACCTGTGAAGTGAAAACCATTTTAGGTGACTACCTCTTGAAGCTCATCGAGAGAATGCCAAGAGTGTGCAAAGCAGTACTCAGAGCAAAGGGTGGCTATTTTGAAAAAAATAGAATATTAAACATGTTTTCAGTTATTTCACCTTTTTTGTTAAGTACATAACTCCACATGTGTTAATTCATAGTTTTGATGCCTTCAGTGACAATGTAAATAAAGAAAACGCATTGAATGAGAAGGCGTGTCCAAACCTTTTGCCTGTATATACTGTATATATGTGTATGTATGTATGTATATATATATATATATATATATATATATATATATATATATATATATATATATATATATATATATATATACAGTATATATATATACAGTATATACAGTATATACAGTATATATATATACTGTATATGTGTATGTATTTATATACAGTATATATATGTGTATGTATCTATATATATGTATGTGTATATATTTGTATGTATCTATATATATGTATGCATAAATATATATGTATGTGTATATATGTACTGTATCCGTATACCGTATGTTACGCACTATAAGGCGCACCGGATTATAAGGCGCACCTTGAATGAATGGCATATTTCAAAACTTTGTTCATATATAAGACGCACCGGATTATAAGGCACACCTATGCATCCATTAGATGGAGCTGCACCAAAGGGAATGTCAACAAAACAGTCAGATAGGTCAGTCAAACTTAATTAATAGATTACAAACCAGCGTTCTGACAACTCTGTTCATTCCCAAAATGAATAAACAGCTGTTTTAATATTTTCCCCGAGGTAAAGTCAGTGACAAGGTGTTTTGTTTATCTTTTAACAACAGCAAGGTATAACAGTAGTGCAACATTTCTATCACATAGTGGAGGGGAACTTTTCCCTGATTCAATAAACACGTAAAAAACAGTGATACTCTTACGGTAAATCAAACGTTAGTGCAATCACAATATAGTAACACTCGAAATAGTGCAGAGCAATAACAATATATCAATAACTCAACGTTGCTCAAACGTTAAAGTCACAAAACACAACACACAAAATAAACATGTAAAGCTCACTTTATGAAGTTATTCCTCATCCACGAACCCCTCGAATTCTTCTTCTTCAGTGTCCGAATTAAACAGTTGGGCGGATACGGCATCCAACATGCCTGGCTCCGTCTCGTCGAAGTCGTCATTAATCGAGTCAGTGTCGCTGCTGCTCTATTCCCCTGTTGTACTTCGTGACTAATCGTCTTAAAGGCCTACTGAAACCCACTACTACCGACCACGCAGTCTGATAGTTTATATATCAATGATGAAATCTTAACATTGCAACACATGCCAATACGGCCGGGTTAACTTATAAAGTGACATTTAAAATTTCCCGGGAAATATCCGGCTGAAACGTCGCGGTATGATGACGTATGCGCGTGACGTAGTCAGTTAAACGGAAGTTATGGTACCCCGTAGAATCCTATACAAAAAGCTCTGTTTTCATTTCATAATTCCACAGTATTCTGGACATCTTTTGCAATTTGTTTAATGAACAATGAAGGCTGCAAAGAAGACAGTTGTAGGTGGGATCGGTGTATTAGCAGCGGACTATAGCAACACAACCAGGAGGACTTTGTTGGAGAGCAGACGCGCTAGCCGGCGACCTCACCTTGACTTCCTACGTCTCCGGGCCGCCAAACGCATCGGGTGAAGTCCTTCGTCCTTTCGCCGATCGCTGGAACGCAGGTGAGCACGGGTGTTGATGAGCAGATGAAGGCTGGCTGGCGTAGGTGGAGAGCTAATGTTTTTAGCATAGCTCTGTGCGGTCCGGTTGCTAAGTAGGCTTCAATGGCGTCGTTAGCACAGCATTGTTAACCTTCGCCAGCCTGGAAAGCATTAACCGTGTATTTACATGTCCACGGTTTAATAGTATTGTTGATTTTCTATCTATCCTTCCAGTCAGGGGTTTATTTTTTTTCTTTCTATATGCAGTTAAAGCACGATGCTATCACGTTAGCTCGTAGCTAAAGCGTTTCGCCGATGTATTGTCGTGGAGATAAAAGGCACTGAATGTCCATTTCGCGTTCTCGACTCTCATTTTCAAGAGGATATAGTATCCGAGGTGGTTTAAAATACAAATCCGTGATCCACAATAGAAAAAGGAGAGAGTGTGGAATCCAATGAGCCAGCTTGTACCTAAGTTACGGTCAGAGCGGAAAAAAAAAAAGTATTTCACTGCATTCTAGTCCGTCACTCTAACGTTCCTCGTCCACGAATCTTTCATCGTCGCTCAAATTAATGGGGTAATGGTCCGAATAGCTCTAGCTGCGTTGAAAACAATAGGAAAATATGAGGGAGTGAACAACTGACAACGTCAGGCTACCTCCGGTAGGGGCAAGGCTTTTTTTTTATCAGAGACCAAAAGTTGCGAACTTTATCGACGTTGTTCTATACTAAATCCTTTCAGCAAAAATATGGCAATATCGCAAAATGATCAAGTATGACACATAGAATGGATCTGCTATTCCCGTTTAAATAAAAAAAATTCATTTCAGTAGGTCCTTTAAGTTTAAACTCTGCGTCGTAAGCGTGTCTCTTAATAGGAGCCATTTTGGGGTCTTTACATAAACAAACAAATGGAAATCAAAACGGCACGCCTCGCACAATCATATATCCCAGCATGCACCACGCGCTTCTTCTTCTTCTACGGGGGAAAATGAAGTTGGTGGCTGCTAACCGTAGTTGCGAGACCTAAACTGTATGAAAATGAAGTTTAGGTTTGTTGTGGCTCAATATTGGTCCATATATAAGGCGCACCGGATTATAAGGCGCACTGTCAGCTTTTGACAAAATTGGAGGTTTTTAGGTGTGCCTTATAGTGCGCAAAATACGGTAAATGTATATTTATATATGTGTGTATATGTATATATATGTACATTTATATATGTATATGCATACCTGTATATGTATGTATATTTATATGTATAGGTGTATATATATGTATATGAATGTGTGTATGTATATACCGTAATTTCCGGACTATAAGCCGCACCTGACTATAAGCCGCACCAGCTAAATCTAGGGGAAAATACAAATTGCTCCATATAAAAGCCGCACCCGACTATAAGCCGCAGGGTTTTGATGTGTAATTACCGTAGTATATAGGGGTTCCTGCTACCACGGAGGGGATTGTCGCGACAGAGATGACTGTTTGGGAACGCAAAGCGTCCCATTTATTAACAATAAATCTTTCAATCATTCAATCAAACTTTCACATCTTTGACATGGCGAACAGCATTCGTGCAGAGTACAAATAATACAACGGTGCAAAGTAATACAAAGTGCTCGCCTGTACGTTATCAAAATAACCAGCCTACCGGGAATATGAAAAGTCAGTCTTTAATCATTGTGTCATCGTCTTCCTCCTGCGTACGGTGTTGGAGAAGAACAGGCCGTAAATAAGCCGCACCCTTGTATAAGCCGCAGGGACCAGAACGAGGGGAAAAAGTAGCGGCTTATAGTCCGGAAATTACGGTATACACTACCGTTCAAAAGTTTGGGGTCACATTGAAATGTCCTTATTTTTGAAGGTAAAGCACTGTACATGTCACATGCACCAACTGCCTGAGAACGTATACTCGAATATCACGATATATCGAGTATATCGATATATCGATATATCGCCCAATATATATATATATATATATATATATATATATATATATATATATATATATATATATATATATATATATATATATATATATATATATATATATATATATATATATATATATATATATATATATATGAAATCATCATCTCCATAGAGCTTTTCAACAGATGGAAGCATGTAGTGCTCTAAAATCTCTTGGTACACAGTTGCATTGACTCTGGACTTGATGAAACACAGTGGACCAACACCAGCAGCTGACATGGCTCCCCAAACCATTGCTGACTGTGGGAACTTCACACTGGATTTCAAATAACTTGGATTTTGCTCCTCTCCAGCCTTCCTCCAGACTCTAGCGCCTTGACTTCCAAATGAAATACAAAACTTGCTTTCGTCTGAAAACAGGACTCTGGACCACTCTGCAACTGTTCAGTGCTTCTTTTCCATAGCCCAAGTCAGACGCTTCTAGAGATTTTAGAGCACTACATGCTTCCATCTGTTGAAAAGCTCTATGGAAATGATGATTTCATTTTCCAGCATGATCTGGCACCTGCCCACAGTGCCAAAACCACCAGTAACTGGTGTACTGACCATGGCATTACTGTCCTCGATTGGCCTGCCAACTCCCCTGACCTGAACCCCATAGAGAATTTGTGGGGTATTGTGTAGAAGAAGCTGAAAGACACCAGACCCAATAATGCAAATGAGCTAAAGGCCGATATTGAAGCATCCTGGGCATCTATAACACCTCAGCAATGCCACAGGCTGATTGCCTCCATGCCACGCCGCATTGATGCAGTAATCCGTGCAAAAGGATTCCCAACCAAGTACTGAGTGCATTAATTGACATTTTCAAATGTTTGATTTTGTTTTTCTGTTATAAATCTTTTTTTTTTAACTTGGTCTGAGGAAATATTCAAATTTTTTGAGACACGATTTTTGAGTTTTCGTAAGCTGTATGCCATAATCAGCAATATTAAAATAATAAAAGGCTTGCAATATTTCAGTTGATGTGTAATGAATCTAGAATGTATGACATTTTTGTTTTTTTAATTGCATTACAGAAAATAAAGAACTTTATCACAATATTCAAATTTTCTGAGACAGTCCTGTATATACGTATGTATGTATACATATATATATATATATATATATATATATATATATATATATATATATATATATATATATATATATATATATATATATATATATATATATATATATATATATATATATATATATATATATGTATGTATATATATATATGTATGTATATATGTATGTATATATATATATATATATATGTATGTATGAGATAGGCTCCAGTGACCCCCCGCGACCCCAAAAGGCACAAGCGGTAGAAAATGGATGGATGGATGTATATCAGTGTTTCCCATAAACTGCCAAGATACCTGTGGTGTTGGGGGCGTGGCTATGGGCGTGGTCACCATGACATCATCGAGTAATTTGCATAATTTACTACAATGATATGATTTTCTCTAAAAAGGCTCAAAAAATGTATACTTACTAATTAATAATAACAGTTTTGTTTTAAACCTCCATCCATCCATCCATCCATCCATCCATTTTACAATATAATTACAACACTTTATGAACATATTTATATATAGATTTGAACAATAAGTTATTCACTGAAATATATTTATTAATTGTGGTTCTTACAAAAAATATATCTTATAAAATATAAAAGCTAAAATGTCTCTGCCCCTTTAATTAGTGCATACTAAATAATTTAACTTTAGCCTACTACTACAACCATATTATTTACCAGCAACATAAAGTGAAACAGAGGCAGTGGTGTCCTGCCACAGTCAGTAACAAATAAACAGAAAACAGTAGTGGTGGTAGATAGACACAGAGCTTCATCAAACATCTGATCCACTGAACAAAGAGCTCCAAAAATTGTGAACTTTAGACTGCCATCAGTTTTACTCCCTACACTTAACCATATGTTTTCTACTGCCTGCAGACTTTGCACCCTTTGTTATATACACATGTTGTGTTTCTAATATAAATACAAACCCCGTTTCCATATGAGTTGGGAAATTGTGTTAGATGTAAATATAAACGGAATACAATGATTTGCAAATCCTTTTCAACCCATATTCAATTGAATGCACTACAACGACAAGATATTTGATGTTCAAACTCATAAACTTTATTTTTTTTGCAAATAATAATTAACTTAGAATTTCATGGCTGCAACACGTGCCAAAGTGGTTGGAAAAGGGCACGTTCACCACTGTGTTACATGGCCTTTCCTTTTAACAACACTCAGTAAACGTTTGGGAACTGAGGAGACACATTTTTTAATCTTCTCAGGTGGAGTTATTTCCCATTCTTGCTTGATGTACAGCTTAAGTTGTTCAACAGTCCGGGGGTCTCCGTTGTGGTATTTTAGGCTTCATAATGCGCCACACATTTTCAATGGGAGACAGGTCTGGACTACAGGCAGGCCAGTCTAGTACCCGCACTCTTTTACTATGAAGCCACGTTGATGTAACACGTGGCTTGGCATTGTCTTGCTAAAATATGCAGAGGCGTCCATGGTAACGTTGCTTGGATGGCAACATATGTTGCTCCAAAACCTATATGTACCTTTCAGCATTAATGGCGCCTTCACAGATGTGTAAGTTACCCATGTCTTGGGCACTAATACACCCCCATACCATCACAGATGCTGGCTTTTCAACTTTGCGGTGGTTCTTTTCCTCTTTGGTCCGGAGGACACGACGTCCACAGTTTCCAAAAACAATTTGAAATGTGGACTCGTCAGACCACAGAACACTTTTCCACTTTGAATCAGTCCATCTTAGATGAGCTCAGGCCCAGCGAAGCCGACGGCGTTTCTGGGTGTTGTTGATAAACGGTTTTCGCCTTGCATAGGAGAGTTTTAACTTGCACTTACAGATGTAGCGACCAACTGTAGTTACTGACAGTGGGTTTCTAAAGTGTTCCTGAGCCCATGTGGTGATATCCTTTACACACTGATGTCGCTTGTTGATGCAGTACAGCCTGAGGGATCGAAAGTCACGGGCTTCGCTGCTTACGTGCAGTGATTTCTCCAGATTCTCTGAACCCTTTGAGGATATTACGGACCGTAGATGGTGAAATCCCTAAATTCCTTGCAATAGCTGGTTGAGAAAGGTTTTTCTTAAACTGTTCAACAATTTGCTCACACATTTGTTGACAAAGTGGTGACCCTCGCCCCATCCTTGTTTGTGAATGACTGAGCATTTCATGGAATCTACTTTTAAACCCAATCATGGCACCCACCTGTTCCCAATTTGCCTGTTCACCTGTGGGATGTTCCAAATAAGTGTTTGATGAGCATTCCTCAACTTTATCAGTATTTATTGCCACCTTTCCCAACTTCTTTGTCACGTGTTGCTGGCATCAAATTCTAAAGTTGATGATTATTTGCAAAAAAAAAAAAAATTATCAGTTTGAACATCAAATATGTTGTCTTTGTAGCATATTCAACTGAATATGGGTTGAAAATGATTTGCAAATCATTGTATTCCGTTTATATTTACATCTAACACAATTTCCCAACTCATATGGAAACGGGGTTTGTACATTTAATAAAGTCAAATACAAATAAGGCAACAAGAGAAGTATCCTACACTTCTCTTTTGTAAAGTAAATCTGAACAGCCGATATGGGCATCTACATCAACTATATGATTTGCCTGAGAAGCTGGACAGGACGGCAAAAATGGGCGGCATGGCGTAGTGGGTAGAGCGCCTGTGTCAGAAACCTGAGGGTTGCAGGTTCGCTCCCCGCCTCTTACCATTCCGTTGTGTCCTTGGGCAGGACACTTTGCCCTTGCCCCCGGTGCCGCTCACACCGGTGAATGTATGTTGAATGAATGATAGGTGGTGGTCGGAGGGGCCGTAGGCGCAAATTGGCAGCCACGCTTCCGTCAGTCTACCCCAGGGCAGCTGTGGCTACGAAAGTAGCTTACCACCACCAGGTGTGAATGAATGATGGGTTTTTAACATGTAAAGCGACTTTGGGTACTTAGAAAAGCGCTATATAAATCCCAGGTATTATTATTATTATTAAAAAAATAAAAAAAAAAGCCGAAAAATCTATTTGTGGCAGACGTAATTCTTTCGTGGTGGGCCGCCACAAATAAATGAATGTGTGGGAAACACTGTATATATATGTGTATATATATATATATATATATATATATATATATATATATATATATATATATATATATATATATATATATATATATACACATATATATATATATATATATATATATATATATATATATATATATATATATATATATATATATATATATATATATATATATATATATATATATATATATATATATGTATGTATATATATATATATGTATGTATATACTGTATATGTATGTACAATGTTTCCCCCAGAAAATTTGTTAGTTAAGGTGGTGACTCTCCAGGGGGAGGGGACCTGGGAAGGGGGTGGGTGAGTGTAAGGATCGGTGTAACTCGGCCTGTCGGCATCAAGTCTCCACCTCGTCGCTGCCACCACAGCCTGGGGGGGCAATAGACTACGGACTGTGGGGAGACAGGACTTTCTCTGTGGTCGGCCCTAAGCTCTGGAACACTCTGCCTCTCCATGCTCGAACTGCTCCTACAGTGGAGTGTTTTAAGTCTCATCTTAAGACCCACTATTATTCTCTGGCTTTTAACACTACGTGAGTTGTGTGGTCCTCTGTTGTCCTCCA
>NC_084734.1:49012849-49047849 GCF_033978785.1 Entelurus aequoreus | reverse complement strand
ATATATATATGTATGTGTATATATATGTATGCGTGTATATTTGTGTATACATGTATATATATATATGTATATATATGTATATATATGTATGTATATATATATGTACAGTATATGTATGTATATATATATATATATATATACTGTATGTATATGTATATATATTGATATGTACGAGGATGTCGTTGTGGCTTGTACAGCCCTTTGAGACACTTGTGATTTAGGGCTATATAAATAAACATTGATTGATTGATTGATTGATATTAGGGCTGCAACAACTAATCGATTGAATCGATTAAAACCGATTCTAAAAATAGTTGGCGATTAATTTAGTCATCGATTCGTTGGCTCTATGCTATGCGCATGCGCAGAGGCAATTTTTTTATTTATTTATGTATTTTTTTTTTTAACCTTTATTTATAAACTGCAACATTTACAAACGGCAGAGAAACAATAATCAAAAGAATAGGGGTGTAATGGTACGTGTATTTGTATCGAACCGTTTCGGTTCGGTGCGGAGGTGTACCGAACGAGTTTCCACACGGACATATTAAGTAGCGTACTGCACGTTGTGTAAACAATACTCAAAATGCCGGACATTTCAGGGATTTAAGAAACCCCGCCCGGACAGCTCCGCAAAAGAGGACATGTCCGGTGAAAAGAGGACGTATGGTCAGTCTATCGTAGCCCGTTAGCTGCTAGCATGCTAGCAAAAGAGGACATGTCTGGTGAAACCGGGCTAGGTCCTGACCATATGTCCTCTTTTCACCGGACATGTGCTCTTTTGTGGGGCTGTCCAGGCGGTGTTTATTAAATGCCTCAAATGTCCGGCATTTTGAGTTAGGGTTGCGTGTATTTTCAATGTATGTTCAGGGTTAAGAAGGTTAAAAACAAAACCAATTGTGCGCGCAGCAGCATTCGTGAGGGAGGGGCCGAGACAGAGAGAGCGAGAGAGTCGTGATTAATGTGCATGCGTCGTCAGGCTCTGCTTTTTATCGATAGATTTATCAGATTTAATTTTTTATTATCTATAGCAGGGGTGTCAAAAGTGTGCATTTTTGTAACATTTTCCTTGTTTTATTTGGCAAGTTGAAAGAACATGGCGCAAGTATGCTCTTTTTTTTCCAATAAAATACGGGAAAGGATAAAAATGTAGTTTGTCTCTTTTATCCGATTATTAATCGATTAATCGAAGTAATAATCGACAGATTAATCGATTATCAAATTAATTGTTAGTTGCAGCCCTAATATGTATATATATATGTGTGTATATATACGTATGTGTATATATATGTATACATCAATCAATCAATCAATCAATCAATCAATGGGGCGGTATAGCTCGGTTGGTAGAGTGGCCGTGCCAGCAACTTGAGGGTTCCAGGTTCGATCCCCGCTTCCGCCATCCTAGTCCCTGCCGTTGTGTCCTTGGGCAAGACACTTTACCCACCTGCTCCCAGTGCCACCCACACTGGTTTAAATGTAACTTAGATATTGGGTTTCACTATGTAAAGCGCTTTGAGTCACTAGAGAAAAAGCGCTATATAAATATAATTCACTTCACTTCACTTCAATGTTTATTTATATAACCCTAAATCACAAGTGTCTCAAAGGGCTGTACAAGCCACAACGACATCCTCGGTACAGAGCCCACATACGGGCAAGGAAAACTCACCCCAGTGGGACGTCAATGTGAATGACTATGAGAAACCTTGGAGAGGACCGCATATGTGGGTAACCCCCCCCCCCCCCCCCCCCCCCCCCCCTCTAGGGGAGACCGAAAGCAATGGATGTCGAGTGGGTCTGACATAATATTGTGGAAGTCCAACACATCAGCGAGAGTCCAGTCCATAGTGGGGCAAGCAGGAACCATCCCGAGTGGAGACGGGTCAGCAGCGTAGAGATGTCCCCATCCGATGAACAGGCTAGCGGTCCACCCCGGGTTTGGAGCAGAGTAGAAAAGAAAAGAAAAGAAACGGCAGATCAACTGGTCTAAAAAGGGAGTCTATTTAAAGGCTAGAGTATACAAATGAGTTTTAAGATGAGACTTAAATGCTTCTACTGAGGTAGCATCTCTAACTTTTACCGGGAGGGCATTCCATAGTATTGGAGCCCGAATAGAAAACGCTCTATAGCCCGCAGACTTTTTTTGGGCTCTGGGAATCACTAATAAGCCGGAGTTCTTTGAACGCAGATTTCTTGCCGGGACATATGGTACAATACAATCGGCAAGATAGGCAGGAGCTTGACCGTGTAGTATTTTATACGTAAGTAGTAAAACCTTAAAGTCGCATCTTAGGTGCACAGGAAGCCAGTGCAAGTGAGCCAGTATAGGCGTAATATGATCAAACTTTCTTGTTTTTGTCAAAAGTCTAGCAGCCGCATTTTGTACCATCTGTAATCTTTTAATGCTAGACATAGGGAGGCCCGAAAATAAAACGTTACAGTAATCGAGACGAGATGTAACGAACACATGGATAATGATCTCAGCATCGCTTGTGGACAAAATGGGACGAATTTTAGCGATATTACGGAGATGAAAGAAGGCCGTTTTAGTAACACTCTTAATGTGTGACTCAAACGAGAGAGTTGGGTCGAAGATAATACCCAGATTCTTTACAGAGTCACCTTGTTTAATTGTTTGGTTGTCAAATGTTAAGGTGGTATTTTTAAATAGATGTCGGTGTTGAGCAGGACCGATAATCAGCATTTCCGTTTTCTTAGCGTTGAGTTGCAAAAAGTTAGCGGACATCCATTGTTTAATTTCATTAAGACACGCCTCCAGCTGACTACAATCCGGCGTGTTGGTCAGCTTTAGGGGCATGTAGAGTTGAGTGTCATCAGCATAACAGTGAAAGCTAACACCGTATTTGCGTATGATGTCACCTAGCGGCAGCATGTAAATACTAAAGAGTGCAGGGCCAAGAACCGAACCCTGGGAAACTCCGCACGTTACCTTAACATAGTCCGAGGTCACATTGTTATGGGAGATGCACTGCATCCTGTCAGTAAGATAAGAGTTAAACCAAGACAAGGCTAAGTCTGTCATCCCAATACGTGTTTTGATACGCTCTAATAAAATATTATGATCAACAGTATCGAAAGCGGCGCTAAGATCAAGAAGCAGCAACATAGATGAAGCATCAGAATCCATCGTTAGCAATAGATCATTAGTCATTTTTGCGAGGGCTGTCTCCGTAGAGTGATTTGCCCTGAAACCGGATTGAAAAGGTTCACAGAGATTGTTAGACGCTAAGTGTTCATTTAGCTGCTGTGCTACAATTTTTTCGAGGATTTTCGAGATAAACGGTACTAATATGTATATATATATGTGTGTATATATACGTATGTGTATATATATGTATACATATGTATGTGTGTATATACACTGCCGTTCAAAAGTTTGGGGTCACATTGAAATGTCCTTATTTTTGAAGGAAAAGCACTGTACTTTTCAATGAAGATAACTTTAAACTAGTCTTAACTTTAAAGAAATACACTCTATACATTGCTAATGTGGTAAATGACTATTCTAGCTGCAAATGTCTGGTTTTTGGTGCAATATCTACATAGGTGTTCTAATGGTACAATGTGTTTGCTCATTGGCTCAGAAGGCTAATTGGTGATTAGAAAATCCTTGTGCAATCATGTTCACACATCTGAAAACAGTTTAGCTCGTTACAGAAGCTACAAAACTGACCTTCCTTTGAGCAGATTGAGTTTCTGGATTATCACATTTGTGGGGTCAATTAAACGCTCAAAATGGCCAGAAAAAGAGAACTTTCATCTGAAACTCGACAGTCTATTCTTGTTCTTAGAAATGAAGGCTATTCCACAAAATTGTTTGGGTGACCCCAAACTTTTGAACGGTTGTGTATATACATATACTAGGGGTGTAACGGTACGTGTATTTGTATCGAACCGTTTCGGTACGGGGGTTTCGGTTAGGTTCGGAGGTGTACCGAACGAGTTTCCACATGGACATATTAAGTAGCGTAACGCACGTTGTGTAAACAATACACACCGAGGCACAACACACGGCATGCTAGCAGCTAACGGGCTACGATAGACTGACCATATGTCCTCTTTTCACCGGACATGTCCTCTTTTGCGGAGCTGTCAGGGCGGAGTTTCTTAAATGCCTCAAATGTCTGTCATTTTGAGTTAGGGTTGCGAGTATTTTCAATGTACGTTCAGGGTTAAGAAGGGGTTAAAAACAAAACAAATTGTGCGCGCAGCAGCATTCGTGAGTTATGATAAATGCGCATGCGTCGCCAGACTCTGCTTTTTATCCATAGATTTATCAGATTTAATTTTTTATTATCTATAGGAGGGGTGTCAAAAGTGTGCCCCGAAGGCCATTTGCGGCCCACAGCTAATGTTTAAAGGCCCACGGCACATTCTAAAAATACTATTAAAATAAACAAAAACATAACAAAAGTTAAATAAAAAAGCTTAAAGGTTAAATGTAATTTAGAAAAAGTTGAAATGTTGACTAATAAAACAAAGCTGTTTTTTCTTTCTTTCAAACTGTCATTGCTCAAAACATAATATTGAATCAAAATCAATGTTATTATGAATTATTGACCTATCCAAGGTTCCGATTACTTCACATCAAATATTCCACTAAGAAAAATATTTTTGGTGGAAGATTTTGCAAATTTGGTAAATAAATAACCCAAAAATGTATATTTTGTTATTTTCTTACTGTACCGAAAATGAACCGAACCGTGACCTCTAAACCGAGGTACGTACCGAACCGAAATTTTTGTGTACCGTTACACCCCTAACATATACACAATGTATGTTAGTGTAGTGAAATGGGTGTATATATATATATATAGAGAGAGAGTATATATATTGAATGTATGTAACGTAATTAGATAAAGCATCTAAATAAATCTGTTGTCTAAATCACGACACTAACTTCAGTTGTAGTTACAATTTTTAGTCAAAACTTCTGTTTTTTTATTATTTATTCCAACTCTATGTGCTGTGACCTGTTTCATTTAGAGTGCCTGTTTACACAGTTTTTACATCTGTTTTTACTCATAATTGGCGATCGCATTGATTGAAGTCTGCATATTATTTCGTACCAAGTTGAAGAGGGAAATTTGCCAAACCTGTAAAAATACTGTACAACCTGCGGTAAAGACCTATTTTCTGTTATATGGACCCGTGCGTGTACACACAAGCACGCACACACAATTGCACACAACGCTTTGTTTTGCCACACAGCAGAGCGTTTGTTGTTGTAAATACACAAAGTGTCATGATAGGCTTAGTAGAGCGAATAGGACCCCAACGCAGAGCAGAAAAATGAATAACAATAATAACAAAAAGAGCACTTAAAAAGGAGTGAGGAAAAAATAACTAATGATGCACATTTAAGGTGTGAGACACTGAAAACGCACATAGAAGGTGTGGAGAGAAACAACGCACTGGTGGGACTGAGCCACAGGGAACGAGAAGCAGAGGAGATACAGTGCTTGAAGGAACATTAGGAAATCTACTGGTGCCGAGTGAAGGGACTGGAGATCTTAAGTAGTCAGCAGGAAATGAGAATCAGGTGTGCGCGCAGGTGGCCACACACCGTGACCCCTAAACCAGGCAGTGCAACAAAATGAAGAAAGGCGAAAGCAGAGCTGCCAGATCATGACACAAATAATGCAGGATTTAAAATGTTTTAAGGACATAATAAGAGACACTTCATTGATTAAAACAAATCTAGTTAACAGACTGAAAAACAACACATACATTTAACAGTTATTAACAACCCTCTCTCCCCAACATCAGTCCATGACGGCACTACGCTATAAAGTACAAAAGATAAAACAAAAGATGTGTGAAAGTTTGAAAGTTCAACTCCTTTACCTTGTTTACTTCCGTGACGACCTTAAAGTTTTGTAATTGATCAGAAATATCAAACGCGGATCAAATGCAGCAAACATGGCAAATTGGAGAGAGTCGGCAGGTTGTGTGTTGTGTGTGACCACGTGTGTTGACTTTCTGTGTTGGTTAGAGATTATTTGCACCATGAGTGGGAAAGGTTGTCTGGATTGGGTCATATACAGTAAATTGATGCTATGCGCAATAAACTTCAATATAAAACACATGGCCATTGACCAGCGTTACTGGTGTTGTCCACAAGGTGGCGGTATGTTGGCAGCGATCAAACTGTAATGTTATTACAATTAAACTTGAGACACAAAGCGGGCCAGACTTCATAGTAAACTTGGGATGTCTCTCGGGTCAGACTGTAGACTCTAGCGGGCCGTAGTTTGGACACTCCTGGCCTAACTAGACCTGGAAATACACCAACTTCTCCTCAACTAACCAGATATGATTTTGTTCCTTTTTTCTCTTGCTGCATCAGTGTTTCCCACATGTCACCTTTCTGTAGGGGTCACAAAAAAGCCGTGTGCGATATTTGCTCACATGATGACCATGGGATATTCTTTATAACATCTACAGAGAGTATCAGGCATCTAAGGCATTCACAATTATCAAACAAGGTGTGATACCTTTATATGTACTATATGTTTTTTATAATAATGATATATTACATAATTTTAGGGGTATCCGATAATTGATATCAGGTATATAAACAAGTATCAAATAATCATAGTTGCAAACTTACACATACAAACTCTCCAAGGCAGAACCCTATTAGAAGAAATAGTAACAGACATGTCCGTATTATCCATTTTACTTAATTTAATGAATTTTTGTGACCAATAGGTGTTGCAAAAATAAAAATCAACACTCCACTTCAATTTAAAGACAGCAAAAGTCCATACTAGACGGGCAACAATAAATAGGTTAGTGTTTGTCATACCTACTGTTGGTTTCTGTTTGACTAAATTCACTTGATCAAACCTTTTCTAACATTACACATTACAAAATACCGTAATAAAAGTATGAATGAGTCCTGCTGATACTGTATTGGATCATAATCGGTATTGGCCAATACTCAAAGCTCCAATATCGGCATGCTATCGGAAGTAAAAACTTTGTTTTCGGACACCCTTAAAATATTTACATACACTTTCTACCATTAAAATATTATTCTTTTGATCATAGTTTGTAAAATATTATTCTTTTGATTATAGTTAGTTACATTAAAGTAAACTAACAAATGTATTATAGCACAGCTTATGAAAAACTAAAATATTAACAGAACATAACTTAAAAAAAAGTGTTTTTGGTTTGATAAATGACGAAGTGAAATAAGTAAATTTGTTTTATTCTCACACTTCTGTTCATTCAAGTGAACAACGCACCTGAAGATGAAACAGGCCTTGGCGTGGGTGTTGGCCACTGTTTGAAGAATATAGTTGATGATGATGATGATGATGAATGTCTGCTGCATTGAGCCTTTGTATGGGAAACACCGATCCTCACGTTCCTCCATCTTTATCTCCTTACTTTAACCCCAATCCCCGCACTTCCCTCCTCTGCTAACAGTACTTCATACCTACAAACCCACTCTTACCCATAACACACTTTTTTGGTTGTCCAAATGCAAGATGACTGACTTGTGGGCAGTCAGCCGAGAGGAACACTCTGGTTTTTACATATGGACAATGAACTCCCGTTTGCATGTTTGGTTTTATGGCGGCAAACGACCTCGCTCGTGAGTCACCACTTTCTCTCTTTCTCCCCCTCTTGTCTCCCTCGTTTGTTTGTTCGTCCTTTTTTCTCTTCCTGTGCTCGCACGCTTCTCTCTTAAGACTCTGAACATTGCTCAGGTATGTCGATGCTCCTTCTCCTCATGGTCAAATGATCGTCCTGGTAGGGAAAAGAAAGAAAGCTTCATGAAGCTAAGCTTGGGATGGTTGCAGAAGATGTGGACAAAACTATTGAGACAATTACTTCTTCGTAAGAGCATCTTATCTAAGTCCATAAGGGCATGCTTGGATGAGTTTGGTGTGGAAGAACCACTTTCCCACAAGAAAGGGTGTAATCGTATCCTACCTTTTACTTCCTGTTGCAATATTTTCATTATTTAGTAAATGAAATGGGATATGTCCACTTGGGTCTGCTTCTCTTCTCAGGCGACATGACTTTTTCCTTCTTTTCCTTTCTTTTGTTTCCAGTGTGCACTTTATTCTCCATGTGTGAGTCTTTACTCGCGTGTGGAAGACATGTTGTATTACGCCTCATGTATCCAAGTCATCTTTACTGCATGCCTCCAATGTGCTGCACTGACCATTCTTTCTGGTTCGTCGTCCGTTGCTCATACTTCCACACGTCCTCATTGCGTCTGCTTTGTCGTTGCCCGAGCTTTTCATTTTGAAGCACAGACGGTATTCTACATTTTCAGGAAGACAAATAATTCCATCGCTACCTTCCACTTTCACTTGCACCCACCTTCCCTCCTCCCCTCCTGTTGTTTCATTGACTCCTACGCCCTTTCCATCATTACATGCCCCATGTAATTTTTACAGTTAGCAATGTTGTTGTTGTTGTGGCATGACTTACAAAAAGAAATAGGTTTTACATGTTGTACTGCTGTTTTGGGTAGCATACATTCAATTTAATTTGAAGAACTGAAAGTTTTTTCTTGAAAGCCATTAGAGTGACACCAATACTCCTTACTTTGTTAATCTTGTAATATTAAGTACGAACGGTAGAATGGCAGCCAGTAAAGCAAGATTTTAAAAGAAAGTTGAGGAAAATGTCCCAAAACCTTTTGCAGTGTTACAAAATAGAGATAGGTACTCGTATAAGTACTGACCAAATTACATAAAATCACGTGATGCACGTGATGTCACAGCCGGTTGCAGACAAGGCACCAGCTCAAACATTTGGCTGGGAAACAAGCACTCATAACAAATTCAAGCCAGACTGCCTTAAGGTAATGTTCCAATTTTCCATGCCAACAAATCAAGCACACCTGATAGAACATTCGAAAGTCCAGTTAGGCTCCACTTTTCAAAATGCACTAGCTCAATGCTAATTTTCATTAGATATGCCATAAACATGCTACTGATTAGAATTAGTGATTTTACACAGCGTTTTCAACACCTCCAAATGTTGTTAATGAAAACTACAACTAAAGTGCACGTTAGACTCAAACAGCTGGTGTGTAAAAAATACAATACGTACAGTATAAAGACTTTGTAGAAAGTTTAAGAAAAATTTTAAGATTTTAATATTTAAAAAAATTACATTTATTAACACATGAAGACACTATAAAGTACCAAACATTGGTACTGTTGATTACCGGCATCGTTTCCCAGGAACCAGGAATTGATACCATATGAAAGGTAGCCATTCCTATAAGCAATTAAAAAATTGTATTTCCTTTAAACTTCCGCTCCAACCATTACAAATACTCACAGTTCAAAACTAAATGTGTGAAAAAAGACAATGCAGCAAACGTTTTATAATTATGTACAGTGGAACCTGTTATGTCGACAACAAGTATATGTTGACCAACTCAAGTCCTGGTCCACCTCTTTATTATTACTAAAATGTGCCTGCTTAAGTCGATGTCGACCGACATGATTGACGTTTTTTTTTTTCAACATAAAATGTGTGAGCAGAAGGGTACATTTCTACGAAAAATTCTCCTTTTATGTTGACATCTATTGTAGCATTGTTCATAATAATACATACATACATAACTAGTCTAGTTACTCAACATTAAAACATGCACACGCTCACTTCTTATGCAGTGCAAAAGTAACCTTCAAAAGAAAAGCATGCCAGTCTTAGCCTGGATTAAATGGGTTATACTTGTATAGCGCTTTTCTACCTTAAAGGTACATTTTATTTATTTATTTTTTTTCTTAAAGGTACATAGAGCAATGTCAGCATTGTCCACACGTTTAAGTCAGGACTTTGGGAAGGCCATTCTAAAACCTTAAGTCTAGCCTGATTTAGCCATTGACATCGCATGGACAAAGATAAGACTTTCTGGAGGAAAGTTCTGTGGTCAGATGAAACAAAAATGTAGCTGTTTGGCCACAATACCCAGCAATATGTTTGGAGGAGAAAAGGTGAGGCCTTTAATCCCAGAAACACCATCCCTACCGTCAAGCATGGTGGTGGTAGTATTATGCTCTGGGCCTGTTTTGCTGCCAATGGAACTAGTGCTTTACAGAGAGTAAATGGGACAATGAAAAAAGAGGATTACCTCCAAATTCTTCAGGACAACCTAAAATCATCAGCCCGGAGGTTGGGTCTTGGGCGCAGTTGGATGTTCCAACAGGACAATGACCCCAAACACACGTCAAAAGTGGTAAAGGAATGGCTGAATCAGGCTAGAATTAAGGTTTTAGAATGGCCTTCCCAAGGTCCTGACTTAAACCCTGTTGAGAACATGTGGACAATGCTGAAGAAACAAGTCCATGTCAGAAAACCAACTAATTTAGCTGAACTGCACCAATTTTGTCAAGAGGAGTGGTCAAAAATTCAACCTGAAGCTTGCCAGAAGATTGTGGATGGCTACCAAAAGCGCCGTATTGCAGTGAAACTTGCCAAGGGACATGTGACCAAATATTAACATTGCTCTATGTATACTTTTGACCCAGCAGATTTGGTCACATTTTCAGTAGACCCATAATAAATTCATAAAAGAACCAAACTTCATGAATGTTTTTTGTGACAAACAAGTATGTGCTCCAATCACTCTATCACAAACAAATAAGAGTTGTAGAAATTATTGAAAACTCAAGACAGCCATGACATTATGTTCTTTACAAGTGTATGTATACTTTTGACCACGACTGTATTCATCTGGTTTAATAATCAATCAATCAATCAATCAATTCCTTTATTGTCATTGTCATAATAACACTTACCATAAGTCATACATGTCAACGAAATTTTGTTTGAGCTTTGTCCGGCGGCATAAAAAACTGCATTGAAGTGCAGGTTGACCATAGATTAGCATTGTCAGGAAGATGGCGAATAGAGGCGAATACTATTAAGGATAGTTTTTTGGTGCTAACAAATATCACCGATGACGTTATAATGTGGTTATCCTTGTCGAAGAAAGCACTTGGCTTTCCTGAACAACAACAACTAAGCTTTTAATTTCTGTTATGAAAATGGACAATGAAAATACGGTGGATTCGACTAACAATCCCAATATTTATTATTAGGACTTAACAGGACGTTAGTTTATTTGCACAACCAGGTCTTCTTAGTTATATTTAGGCATAACAACCACAAAAGAACACAAACTAATGCCATCTATTGTCTTTTTCTTACTTTTAGTTCTACTCTCAAACACTACTAACATAGTAGAGAATAAACTCGATTGCATCACAGAGAGTTTCTCAAACAAATCAAATGTTCAAACATTTTACAAAGTGATCACTGCAGACACAAGCATGTCCGATTTTTCACAAGGTGAATGTGATACTTTTAACAGCCATTTCCTTTGATGGACTTTCGTTTTTTCCCTGACTTTATTACCTTTAAGAACCACTTCTTTCAGGACTTTCCAATCTCTCTATTTGAATGAGTGGAACACACAAGAACAGAACAGCAATACGGCATTTTCTGCTCAAACTCTACACTCACTCTCACTTGTTTTAATGTTACGCTCAAGCTGCTTGACCATCGTGTGAATTAAGCTGCCAAGAAGAAAAACTGATTTAATATCATATGCAACCAAGCAATTGCCGAGAAGGGACCTGCGATATTGTGCTGCCTCGCTCTCCCCGGCCGACCGAACGGAAGCGGGACCAAAACGACCCGTTTGCCCTAGTTGTCCTGCATTGGCGCCCCGCCGGTTCGTTGTTTGGGTGCACTGTAAATGCAAAAAAGTGTTTCCATCATGCTTTTGCAACACACTTCATTATCGAAACGTCTGAAAAACCACCTCATGAGAGCGTACAATTGTTTTAGCGATAATTGCGAGTTTTTTTGCAATATGGGTGTTTCCATTACCTGTTTTTATTGCTATATTTAGGTTTTGAATATTTCTAAGGGTAATGGGAACACAGATATTGTAGTCAACACATACAAATTAGTGCAGCCTCTCTGTTGATAAGAGTATAACATATCAAATGAAAACACAAAATAAAAAATATGCACACATTGAGGAGAACCATGTCAACCACATGCTGTAGGTTGAAAAATCACACTTAAATGTACAAGCAACAACCGTTTTTACTTTTGGTTTTAATTGCCATCAGTCAGTCCAAGGGTCGTCGACATAAACGGGTTCCACTGTCCACTGCCCATGGACTGCAGGTTGCCCTCTACTGGCCTACAGGGTTTTGTCTAAATATTTATCCATCCATCCATCTGTTTTCTACCGCTTGTCCCTCTTGGGGTTGCGGGGGGGCTAGAGCCTATCCCGGCTCCACTCAGGCGGAAGGCAGGGTACACCCTGGACTAGTCGCCGGCTCATCGCAGGACAAACATAGAGAAACAGACAACATTCACACTCGGATGGATGGATAGATGAAAAAATCAAAACTTCATGGAGGTGTTAATTATTTTGTTCTAGAATGATCCAGCACCGGCCAAAGATTTGGAGACACTTTCTCATGTTAGTAAATGAGGTGTGTTCCAACTTCTGACCATGTATATAGTGTGAACATGTGCTGTTGAACTATATAAAAAAGAAAAATATGTTTTAGGGCACATTTGTTTGTAAACATAGTCCACATAGACTTTTTTAATTTGCATTTTGTTTATTTATGCTTTGCCTGTTTCAAAATAAAATGTAATAATAGCGTGATATCTAAAGTTTGGTATATCAATGGAATAGATTTGCAGAGAGTTTAAAGAGTTCACGCAAACAAACACTTGATAGACTCCGATGAGTGTAAATGTCGCGTCCATCTTATCTCTCTTTGTCCTTTGCCAGCAAAAGCAGCGATGTCCCGTGCTGGAGGAGCAGTTGGTGGACCTGGTGGTTTATGCAATGGAGCGCTCCGAGACGGAGGAGCACTATGATGCGGACGTGGGCGGGACCAGTCAGCTGCTGTGGGAGCACTTGTCCTCGCAGCTCATCTTCTTTGTTCTGTTTCAGTTCGCCAGCTTCCCTCACATGGTGCTGTCCTTGCATCAGAAGGTGAGAGGACGCTTTTACCCCATGACTACTCTTTGAAATTGGTAGCTGTTTTTTGACAAATAGTTAAAAACATTTAGGCAGAGATACCATTTTTAGCATTATTTCAAAAATTTTATTTTGCTAACGTATGTTTTCTAGCTCTGCATGTATTTAAAAAAAAACAGGAACACTTAAGAAAAAACACTGTCAGTAACTACAGTTCGTCGCTACATCTGTAAGTGCAAGTTAAAACTCTACTATGCAAAGCGAAAGCAGTTTATCAACAACACCCAGAATGCAGCCCCGGCTTTGCTGGACCCGAGCTCATCTAAGATGGACTCATGCACAGTGGAAAAGTGTTCTGTGGTCTGACGAGTCCACATTTTAAATTGTTTTTGAAAATTGTGGACGTTTTGTCCTCCGGACCAAAGAGGAAAAGAACCATCCAGGCTGTTATAGGCGCAGAGTTCACAAGCCAGCATCTGTGATGGTATGGGGTTGTATTAGTGCCCAAGGAATGGGTAACTTACACATCTGTGAAGGCACCATTAATGCTGAAAGGTAGATACAGATTTTGCAGCAACATATGTTGCCATCCAAGTATATACGTGTATATAATATATATTGTTGTGTATATTGTTGTGGTTTTTTTTGTTTTTATTTTACTTGTGGCGGGAATGGCCTGTTTCCAATTACAATATAAAGATATGCATTTTTTTCAGGATTCTGTCAACAATTTGACTTTGCTATGTTACTCCAGCTTGCAGGTCGGGGTCTGATAAAAGGAAGAGACCACCTGATGTGGGTTCTGCTGCAGTTCATTTCGGGAAGCATCCAGAAAAACGCCTTGGCAGACTTCCTGCCCGTCATTAAGCTCTTTGACCTGCTGTATCCTGAAAAAGAGGTACGTCCCTGATAGCTTTTCTTGGTTGATGTTCTGCCATCACATTGGATGTTTCTATGTTTCTTCAGTGCATTCCCGTTCCGGACATCAACAAGCCGCAGTCCACTCACGCCTTTGCAATGACCTGCATCTGGATCCACCTGAACCGCAAAGCTCAAAGCGACAACTCCAATCTGCAGATTCCCATACCGCACTCACTAAAACTACACCACGAGTAGGAGGAATTTTGATGTTATTCCAGTAAATACATTTAGATCTTTTTCACATTTTAATTTCTGTTTTAGATTCCTCCAGCAGTCATTGCGGAACAAAACGCTGGGCATGACCGACTATAAGATTGCCCTGCTATGCAACGCCTACAGCACCAACCCGGACTGCTTTCCCCTGCCGATGGGTGTTTTGGTCGAGACTATCTATGGAACGCAGTCCATGCGGATCAATTTGCCGGGTACCAACTGCACGGCGCTGGGCTCCTTCACGCCGCTGCCCATGAACTTGCTTGACTCGCTCACTGTGCACGCCAAGATGAGGTAGCCAACAACACAAGCCTCCTTGTAAAAAAAAAAGAAAAAGAAAGATGCTCATACTTTCGTCTCTCCAGTCTGATCCATAGCATCGCCACAAGAGTCATTAAGTTGGCCCACGCCAAGTCCAGCGTTGCCCTGGCCCCCGCCCTATTGGAGACGTACAGCAGACTGCTGGTCTACATGGAGATTGAGTCCTTGGGCATTAAAGGCTTCATCAGTGAGTCCCCAAAAACAACAAAAAATAAGCCTGATTTACTGTAAATTTAAAAAAAATAACTACCGTATAAGGCGCACCTAAATTCCTTTCATTTTCTCAAAAATCAAAAATGCGCCTTATAGCCCGGTGCTTCTATTGTATGCATTAACTCTGGTTCTGCTTACTGACCTCATAGCTAGTTTATTTGGTAATTGGTGTACTATGTCCAGTAGATGGAAGTTACACATAAGGGATATGCGTGGACTGCAAGATGACGCCTGTTCAATTGACGTCATATATGGCAAAGTTTTACCCAAAATGCTTTGCATGGGTCCGCCATTGTCATCTGGCGATTGACAATATTTTACCAATTACTTTGATAACACTACAAGTGGTCTACCTATAACCGACTTTAGTGATCGTCTGCCAGTTTTAACAAAATATGATGGAAACTACAAGAAGAGGAACATGGATGACAAAAAGACATTTTGAAGACTTTGCACAGAGAAGAATATGATTGCCTTCTCAATTAAGGACACTTCTCTATGTGTAGTTTGTGTGCTATTGTGTGCTTAGCTGTCATGTAGCTGCTAGCTCATAGTAGCCTATAGCCTACCATGTTTACGTTTTGTAAATGATTTGACTAAAACACAAGAAAAGACCAACCTAGTTGTTAACTGACTGTCCAGCTTTACACAAGTAAACACTGCAGAACCCCTTTGTATCGGAGATTATATCACACATTTTATGTGCAAGCCCATATAATACCGTACTTGTTTTTTCCTGATACTGGACCAATATCAATATCAAATTTGGTCACACCAAGTTAACAGTGTGCCCTCTTTCATGTGTTCAGGCCAGCTGTTGCCCAACGTTTTCAAGTCCCACGCATGGGGAATCCTCCACACCTTGCTGGAGATGTTCAGCTACAGGATGCACCACATTCAGCCGCACTACCGGGTTCAGTTGCTCAGTCACCTACACAGTCTGGCTGCTGTGCCGCAGACCAACCAGAACCAGCTGCATTTATGGTAATTATGGCTGTTATGACCGACCAGTCGGCTTTGTGTATCCTATCTATTTGATGTTCTTTCTCGCTCAGCGTGGAGAGCACTGCATTGCGCTTGATCACAGCGCTGGGCAGCTCAGAGGTGCAGCCGCAATTCACCCGCTTCCACAACGACCCAAAGACAGTACTGTCGGTTGAGTCGGAAGAGCTGAATCGAGCACTCATCCTCACCCTGGCCAGAGCCACGCATGTGACTGGTATGGCCCACTTTAGATCTCCACTCTCTATTGTATCCTGGACCTGGACCTTCATGTTCTTGTGCATCAGATTTTTTCACAGGCTCTGACTCCATCCATGGTACATGGTGCAAAGACATCTTGCAGACCATCATGAACTTTACCCCTCATAACTGGGCTGCACACACGCTCTCTTGCTTCCCCGCGCCACTGCAGGTGCTCGTTCACTCCTATTGGATAATCATGTTGCCAGATTTCTCGTGTTAATCTACCCTTTATTTCCCTTTCAGGCCTTTTTCAAACAGAACAACGTCCCCCAGGAGCCGCGCTTCAACCTGAAGAAGAACGTGGAGGAGGAATACAGGAAGTGGAAGTCCATGACCAACGAGGAGGACATCATCACGCACTTCTCCATGCAAGGCTCGCCGCCATTCTTCCTGTGTCTGCTGTGGAAGATGCTGCTGGAGACGGACCACATCAACCAGATTGGCTTCAAGTCAGTAGAAAAGCAGACAAGCACCTACATAAAAATAGGGAATGGAATAAGTAGAAAAATATCATGACTTGTGACACAACTATAGTGTAAAAACGATGACAGCAAACCAAACCAAATAGAAGCACAGTTGGGACACGTGTAGATTTGTCGGTATGAAGTCATAATTCTTCATATCGGCACAATAATCCTCTGTCTGATATTCATCATGCACCCCTAATAAAACATTTAAGGTACATACAGGATGATAGCTATCATCAAGATTAGAATCTTATTTATTATAACAAATTTAATCAGAATTTTCCAAACGAATGAAATGTAATACCACCCTATTTTATATATTTTTATTGATATTATTGTGTTTTTGTAATATTTGGAACTTGTCAAATTTAGTAATTTTCCACTATAAAAACAGTAATGGTTTTGTTCCATTTACATTTGTGGATCTCCGGTCGGATACATTGTGGTCATCTATAGACTATGCTTTACTTATTATTTTCATACTTTAGTTAGAACATTTTAATTATTAAAAAAATTGACTCTGCCCACATATGTATTAAATGTATTTTAAACTGGTAATTTTGACAGATATCGGGATAAGCGGTGGGAAATGGATGGATGGGGTTTATTTTATGTGAATTTCAGTCAGGCAAAACTATCTTCAATTTTGACCAATTTTTATCAATTGTTAAAATTGAAATTTACAAACTTCACCACTAGGTAGAGAAATTACACTCAAATGGTTATGCTTGTATTTAATTTTATATCTGAAAGCATAAGACGTTATAGAAGTTGTCTGGTGAGATAGGTTTTGGGCATCATTCATAGTTTTTCAAAGAGTCCACATGTAACACATGGACTAACGCACCGTGTTACTTTTATTTCCATCAGTGTCTTGGAGCGTATCGGGGCTCGTGCGCTGGTGGCCCACATGCGCACATTTGCGGACTTCCTGGTCTACGAGTTTTCCACGTCGCCTGGTGGGCCTCAACTCAACAAGTGCATTGAAATCCTCAATGATATGGTGTGGAAGTACAACATCGTCACTTTGGACAGAGTCATCTTGTGTCTGGTGAGCCGTGCTGTTCACAATGGAAAAAAACGCTTGTGGCTGTCCCTTGACTCACACCCCGCCCCTCTGCCGTAATGTCCAGGCGATGCGTAGCCATGAACGTAATGAGGCTCAGGTGTGCTACTTCATCATCCAGCTGCTGCTGCTGAAGTCCGACGACTTCCGCAACAGAGTCAACGATTTTGTGAAGGAAAACTCGCCCGAACACTGGCTGCAGAGCGACTGGCACAACAAGCATATGAGCTACCACAAGGTATTGGATGTTAGCTCTTTGGTGGCATTGATAATAACTAGGGATGTCCCATTGCAACATTTTCACTTTTGATACAAATACGTATCCGACACGCCTGGAGTATTGGCTGATACAATATCAGCAGGACTCATACATACTTGTATTATTTTGTAGTGTGGAAGGTTTGAGGTATGTAAGGTTTCATCTAGTGAAATTAGTCAAACAGAGAACATTGGTTGATAAATAACTAACTAAGTTATTTACTATTAACTGTCTGGAATGGAATTATGCTGTCTGCAAGTATAAGTGCAGTGGTATTTTTTATTTTGCAGTGTGGAATGTTAGAAAAGGTTTGATCAAGTGAAATTGGTTATACAGATTTGTATGTGTAAGTAACATGCAACTATAATTAATTGATACTTGTTTATATTGACAAATTCGCTGTTTTAGACTGCAATATTGCTAAATTAAGGACACTTATTACGTATGTATAGCTTGTGTGCTATTATGTGCTTAGCTGTTGTGTAGTTGCTAGCTCGTAGTAGCCTATAGCCTACCATGTTTACCTTTTGTAAAGGACATGACTAAAATACAAGAAAAGACCAACCTTGTGTGCTTTTTGGTGGACAATTAGATGTTAACTGACTGTCCAGCTTTGCACAAGTAAACACACTGCAGGATTGCTTATATCAGACATGATATCGTAGATTTTAGAATCTGATATAAGCTGCAGGACTGCTTATCAGACATTACATTGTAGAGTTTAGAATCTGATGTAATCCAATCAGATCGATGTTCGATATGAATGTCGGATCGGGACACTTCTAATGATGACTTTTTTCTCCTGGCGCAGAAATACCCGGAGAAGTTATACTTTGAAGGCGTAGCGGAACAGCTCAACCCTCCTATGCAAGTGCAGCATCAGTACATGCCCATCTACTTCGGCAACGTGTGCCTGCGCTTCCTGCCGGTTTTTGACATCGTCATCCACCGCTTCCTGGAGCTCATCCCTGTCTCCAAGTCGCTGGAGACCCTGCTGGATCACCTGGGCGGCCTCTACAAGTTCCACGGTGAGTAAAGATAGCATATTAGCTTAGTTAAAAGTGTCCCCATTCTCACATCCTGCTGTGTTAATAACCGCAGACCGTCCTGTGACCTACTTGTACAACACCCTGCACTACTATGAGCGACACCTGAGAGACAGAACTAGCCTGAAGAGGAAGCTTGTGCACGCCATCATGTTGTCGCTCAAGGTAGGAAGCGCCATTTTTTGTTTACATAGTTTTTGTGTTATTATTGATGTTTGATCGCATGCTCTACTTCACTTTGGCGCAAACCTTCAGCTATGTACACCTTGTCAATTGTGAGGAACAGATGTCAGTTTATTTAGTACCCTACGCACAATTTTTTTAAATGTATTATTTTATACAGTATATCAGAGAACTAGTGCCACCTGCTGAGTAGCTTAACTTCTAATGTTGACTTTATAGAATAAAGTTTCACAACTAAGAGTGACGTACTGACAGACCTCCACCAACACAGTTGAACCTAAACATCATCAAAAACATTGAACGTGAATTTTGTGCCAACAATGGTCCTGTAAGTGGCAGTTGTGTACATTTCAAAGACACACAAAAAAATGTTTAATACCTCAGCTTCATGTGCTTGTTTCAAGTTGCAGTTTTTGATGAAGGACTTGCACTGCATTACAAAGTGATAAAAAATTATGTCATTTGATATTGATAATATTTTTAGAATGTATAACCATTGAAATATGTCAAATAAAAAGCAACAATTTATGGGTCAGCTGTGTATACAGTAAGGATCTACCAATTATCAGCCGGGCCGATTATTGGCGGCGATATTTGGCATTTTGACATATATCGATATCGATATATCGATACCTTCTTTGATCGGTATTGGCAGATATTTTTTATTTAATCACAACTACAACAGAAATACATCAGCATATACAATATATACATATCTGATACCAGTATTTAGTATTTAAAAAATTGTGATAAGTAGAGAGTAAGTTAGTAATAATAACCAGTGCTCCTTTCTGCTAACTGTGCTGCTGTGCTCAGACGGTCATCCCAGAGTCGTATATACTTTAGGGTTTCATGGCAAAGGCTGTGAATACTTATGTACATGTCATTTCTTAGTTTTTTAATTTTAATACATTAGAAAAAATCTAAAAAAAATTTTTTTTCACATTGTTACTATACTATTGTGTGTAGTATTTTGAGGACAAAATTAATGTATTCCATTTTGGAATAAGGCTTTAACATAACAAATTATGGAAAGAGTGAAGCGCTGTGAAAACCTTCCGGATGTAGTGTAACACATAACTGTCACTAGTAGCAAAATTTTATAGTGCATGCAGAGCGAGATAAAGCTGCTGGTTGCTGACCACTTATGATACTCTTAATGCAGCTACTGCCATTTTGTGGAGTTCATGAAATAAAAAAATAAAACAGTTATAAAGTTGTTGTTTTTTTGACTTGGCATTATACCAGCAGTTATTTGCGTTTGTAACACAAAAATGTCTTTATCATATGAGACTACAGTTAATTGGATGTAGATGTTAATTTGAACATTCGCATACATTATCTAATCATGGGAATGACAGAATTAGCTCCACCTACTGTTTATAGTAAAGACACTCCTAATGTGGTGGTCATATTATTCTTTCTTTCTTTCTTTAGTTTATTTCGAACATGAACACACTTACAGCATAATACATTACACAATTTCATATAATTTCACTTTACATCATGTCCGAAAAGGAGTAAGAAGAAGCAAAGCTTATTTAATCGTACCCCTCTCCCACTTCAGAGTGTTTACAAATATATACATTCATTTACTGACTTCTTTTTGTAGCACAATGACATCCGTGAATGATTAATACAGCAGTTTTGTAATAGATAATTAAGTCAATCATGATACACATACTGAGATGAAGAATATCTTATTTTCAATAAGGTTGAAAGTGTTTCTTATAATTCTTCTTCTTTGTACTTTGTAAGCACTATTCATTTGAACAACCTCTTAAACTGGATCATATCAGTACAATGTTTAACTCCTTTACTTATTAATCCATTCTATAATTGAATTCCACATACTGATATGATAAAGGTTCCAAGTGTTGTCCGTGCATACAAATGTTTTAAATTAGATTTTCCTCTAAGGTTATATTTCTCCTCTTTAGTAGAGAAAAATTGTTGTACATTCTTTGGTGGCGGGTTATAGTTTGCTTTGTAAATAATTTTAGCTGTTTGCAATTTTACCAAATCATTGAACTTCAATATTTTTGACTCAATAAATAAAGGGTTTGTATGTTCTCTATATCCAACATTATTTATCAGTCTAATTGATCTTTTTTGTAACACGGTTAACGAATGAAGCGCACATTTGTAGTTATTTCCCCATATTTCTGCACAATAACCCAGATATGGTAACACTAGCAAGCAGTAGAGAATATGAAGTGATTTTTGGCCCAGGATGTGTTTTTCTTTGTTCATTATTGAAATGTTTTTTTACCACCTTGTGTTGTATATTTTATATATGACATTTCCATTTCATTTTATCATCTATTAATACTCCCAAAAATATGGTTTATTTTACCCTTTCAATATCTACTCCGTCTATTTGTATTCGTGTATGATGCTCTTTTCTACTGTTACCAAACAGCATTATTTTAGTTTTACTGAGATTTAAGGATAGTCTGTTTGGTTATTAGTAGGACACACACATGGCCTGGATGAGGTAAACATGGTTGTCTTCCCTGGACAGGACAATCGCACCCCTGGCTGGTGCCTCAGCGAAACCTACCTGAAGTTCGGCATGAACCAAAGAGACGACAATGTTTGGACACCTGATGACACCTACTACTGCAAGCTGATTGGTCGCCTGGTTGATAATATCCTTTAAGTTACCTTTAAGTCATGTTTTTCATTGTTTGTTGTTGTTATTCCGTAACGCTGCCTTCACCCATGGCTGGGAAGACGCCCGGCCCGTTCCCCAACTGCGACTGGAGGTTCAACGAGTTCCCCAACCCGGCGGCGCACGCCCTGCATGTCACCTGTGTGGAGCTGATGGCGCTCGCTGTGCCGGGCAATGACGTGGGCAACGCTCTCCTCAACGTGGTCTTGAAGAGGTGAGAAGTGAAGACCATTGCACATTATTTATTTCTGAATGTATTTCTTGCTTTGTTGCAGTCAACCTCTCGTTCCTCGCGAGAGTATCACCGCCTGGATGAACGCCATCGGCCTCGTCATCACAGCGCTGCCGGTAAGAAAGCAGAAAAGGAAAGCAAGAAAACAATTGTGCTACTGCAGGTTGTCTTTTTCTGTCAGGAACCTTATTGGATCGTCCTGCATGACCGCATCGTGTCCGTGTTAGGCTCGCCGGCACTAACATCGCTGACGGGTTGGGCGCGCGACCCTTTTTCCGTGCTGGACTTCACGGCGTGCCACCAGAGCTACAGCGAGATGAGCTGCAGCTACGTGTTGGCGCTGGCACACGCAGTCTGGCATCACTCGTCCATCGGGCAGCTGTCGCTCATTCCAAAGTCAGACGAGACCACATTGCACTGCTTTGCTTTTTGAGGGACATATTTTCATATTCTGTGTGTAGATTCCTTTCAGAGACGCTGAAGCCGGTGGTCCAGAATGAGTTCCAGTTGCTGTACGTCTACCACCTGGTCGGACCCTTCTTGCAACGCTTCCAGCAGGAGAGAACGCGATGCATGTTGGAGGTAAACTTGGTCATAGTTAGTTGAAGCATGGATGAAGCCTACCGAGGTATTGACCAATCTAAGTCTATGAGCACGAACTGAAGAAGCCTACAAGGATGAGAGGCGAAACGTCCTCTCAGACAAACCAAACAGTCCAGTTGCGATCAATTGAATGCCCTGAGATTACAATGAGCTGGATGATTGAGAACATTCATAGACATCCTCATAGTTTGTTTATGAGCAAATGTTTTGTACTACACCGACGATATTTTTATCATTCCTGTTTGTTGTTTCTCAGATTGGCATAGCATTCTACGAGATGCTCCAGGTGGTCGACCAGCACTGTCACCATCTCAACTACATGGACCCCATCTGTGACTTCTTGTACCACATTAAGTACATGTACACTGGAGACAGCGTCAAGGAGCAGGTACAGTAGCAGTAGTCACACATTAAGCAATAATCCAAGTTGATGTTGTTTACTGTTCCTGGTAATGGAAAGGATGGATATTTTTTAAGCTTGATAATGTTAAATGTAGTAGTCCAGATTTAAAAGAAAAAAACATGAAATAATCATATGAGTAAATCGATTATTTTAATTGATTAAATAAGTTTAAAAAGGGCCATATGAATAATTAACAAATCATAAAATAAATAACTAAATAAATAAGTGGGAAAATGATTAAAAAACAAAAATATAAAAAACATTTTCATGATCAAATAAATAAGTTAGAAATGATAACATAAGTAAATTGATTTTCTTTTTAATGAACAGATAAGTTAATGAATTAGTGGTAAAATTATTTAATAAAATGTCAATAAAAAAGTATTATTTAAAAATATTAGAAAAGTAAATATTAAAAAAATGTACATTTCAAAATGATCAAATAAAAAAGTAAATTAAGTTGAAAAAATATCCAATAAATAAGTTCGAAATTATCAAATAAAGTAAATAAAATATTTTTAAGTTATCAAATTAGTGGAATAATTATTAAATAAGTAAATAAATATGTTGAATAGTAAGTATTTTAAAAAAAATATAGCGGTAGGAAATGGATGGATTTACAAATGATAAAATAAAAAGTAAATCATTCAATTGAACAATTTGTATTTTTTGAAATTATTACAATTGGTAAATTAGTTCAATGATAAGATAACTAAATTATTGGACCAAAAAAATAAAATAAATAAAAGAAAGTATTAAAATAATATTTATAAAATAAGTAAATATATTTAAAGTAAATATTGACTAAATTGGTAAATAATTAAATAAAAAAGCTCAAAGGATCACATATGTCAATAAGTTTAAAATTGTAAAATCAAAACGCAAATAAAGATAAAATAAATATCAATAAATAAGTGTTAAAACGATCAAATAAATAAGTAAATAAACAACAAAATAAAGTAATAAATACAATGCCCACCGTTTCTGTTTTCATGTTTTTATCCACGTTAGTTTGCTATGAGATTTGAAGAGACGTGGTCAAGGCCGCTTACCTAGGCTGAAGCCCAGGGGCCCCACCCAATCAGGGGCCCCCGATTTTGACGGCGGAATGCAGTGACAGGTGTTCATTGCTGTCAATCACAGACCGCTCGGCTTTGTCTAGCAATTGTGTACTGGTTCTCTCTCTCTCTCTCTCTCTCTCGCTCTCGCTCTCCAATTTAAAATACATTTTCGGTTTGGGGGATGTTGATGTTGGGCGGGGGTTGTTGCCGTTTTGGGGGGGCCCCTGATGTTAAGGCAGCTCTGAATGTGGTGCAAATTTGGATAAATGTACGTATAAAACAATATCGATTGACTTTTTGACTTCTGCCAGTGTGCACTTTTAGCATTTAACACCATCTTACGCACACCAGGAAGTGGTCGTCCAGCTAAGAGCAAACAGGTTAGCCTTGGCGAAGGTCTTCTGCTCATTCTTCCATCTTTCTGTGCAGGTGGAGAAAATCATCATGACTCTTCGCCCGGCTATGACTCTTCGTCTTCGCTTCATCACGCACAGCAGCAAGACCGACACGTCTTCATCCTCTGCAGCAGCCTCGTCATCATCAGCCGTCAGCGTGCCCGCCGTGCCCTCAGCCATCGCCTCCACTTCTTCATCGTCCTCAATGGCGTCCTCTGTGATTGAAGCCACTTCCTCGCCTTCTTCTTCTTCGCTGCACACACACGCGTCCATGTAGGTAGCCAGGAAATTATGAGCGTAAAACCTTTCTACTGTCATATTTTATTATGTACTTTTTTGAACAATAAAAGTCTTTTTTGGTAGCATTTGGATTATTTGTGCCGATTACAAAAGGATTAAAAAACAGTCCAAAAATAACAAAGCTTGTTGCAAAACAAATATAGTCATATACGGTTTGAAGTCTCAATATGTAACATGCTTTTTAAAAAAAAACACTTTTAGATAAGAACAATTGTATAAAGACAACGTAGTACTAACAAGTACAGTATTTTAGTGAAGTAATAATGTACAACATTTACCTTGTAGGTGGACTTCTACGTTGTCTCCTTCACTGCTTTGTCAAGCACATGTCTGCTATTTCAATATTATTTTAATGTCCTTGGCTGGCTTAACTCATTCTGCTTCAATAGTAGCTTAAATAAACAACGTTATGTCCATATCTATAAGCTAATGCAAGTCAGTAAAAGCAGATGTTTTGGTCAGATGTTATAGGGTTCGCTGTCGGGGGTCGTGGTCGATATGACTTGAGTGCATGATTTGCTATAATGCATATGTGGCACAGAGGTTAGTGCATGTGCCGCACAATACGAAAGTCCTGAGTAGTCCTGGGTTCGATCCCGCGCTTGGGATCTTTCTGTGTGGAGTTTGCATGTTCTCCCCGTGACTCCGGGTACTCCGGCTTCCTCCCACCTCCAAAGACATGCACCTGGGGATAGGTTGATTGGCAACACTAAATTGGCCCTAGTGTGTGAATGTGAGTGTGAATGTTGTCTGTCTATCCATGTTGGCCCTGCGATGAGGTGGCGACTTGTCCAGGGTGTACCCCGCCTTCCGCCCGAATGCAACTGATCGAGATAGGCTCCAGCACCCCCGCTACCCCAAAAGGGACAAGCGGTAGAAAATGGATAGCATATATTCAGTAAAAAGGCCAAACATGTGAATATACATTTAAAACAAACATGCTATTAAGTAAAGTATTAACAAATATATTTTTCTTACATAATATTATTTTGTTCTATTTTTAAATTGGTGCTTTTTATTGTACAAGGTACGTGTTGAGAATTATATATTTTTTCCGCGATTCCTTTGATCCTTTTCGTCCTTTTTTCTGTAATAAAACGACTGGCAACAATTCCAGCATCTATTGTTGGTGTTATTGGAGACTGTGCTCATGTTTAGAAACTGTTTGGATACTTCTGGCGCGTCATGTCTGTGACGAAAAGCGAGTTGCAGAGAGCTTGACGTCACACCTGCTTCGCGTTGCTGGTAGCCTTTCTCTCATTAAAAGCCACCAGTGTGATCTTAAATTGTGAAAATGGCGGTCTGCGGGTATACCTTGATTATAGTAAAGTCCAGACAACCCCTTGCGTATGTGGGAGGCAGGTGGTACCATGAATTGATTAACGTGGGCTCTGTATCGAGGATGTCGTTGTGGCTTGTGCAGCCCTTTGAGACACTTGTGATTTAGGGCTATATAAATAAACATTGATTGATTGATTGAACGTGGACTCCGACTTAAACAAGTTGGAAAACGTATTCGGGTGTTACCATTTAGTGGTCAATTGTACGGAATATGTACTGTACTGTGCAACCTACTAATAAAAGTTTCAATCAATCAATCAAAAAGCATTGAGGCATTGAGGTTAGCATTGACAGGTGGGGTCTGCAACACCACCTGTCTCCCACATACAACACTGTCCTTTCAACCATTCCTAAAAGACTCTGCAATTTAGCCTCCAACAAATAACAGGACTTAGAAACATTCTGGTCCCAGAAGGTGACCAGAATGCCATTTTTGCCTTTTGTTTACAACTGAATGAAATGCTAACGACTATTTTTGGACTGGTAGTAGTCGATCCACAGCGATCGTTCTGCCACACAATACCTCAATGCTAACGAGGGGAAACTACACTCAACAACTGTCTTTGGCTTTGACAGTAGGTTTGCTTGTTTGCATCAACACAGTTATTTTTCTCACTACGATAGGGAGAAACCATCCTTGCCCAGGCACACCCTGTTTTTTTGGAGTATAAATGTTTGGGGTTTTGGCACCAGCCTCTAGACTAGATCTGACCAATTTAAGTCTATGAGCATGAACTGATGAAGCCTACTCGGATGAGAGGCAAAACATCTTTTAAGACAAACTAAACAGTCCAGTTGCGATCGATTGATTGATCAGGCTTGGGGTCTTTCTGTGTGGAGTTTGCATGTTCTCCCCGTGACTGCTGGGTTCCCTCCTATGAGGGGCCGTTAGGGACATTATTCAGAATTACCTCTTACATACACTACTGAAATGCTCTTATATAAACAACTGAAATGTTTTTCTCTCACACACCCTACTGAAACACTCTTATAAACACTACTGAAATGCTCTTACATACACTACTGAAACACTCTTATAAACACTACTGAAACACTCTTATAAACACTACTGAAACACTCTTATAAACACTACTGAAACATTCTTACATACACTACTGAAACACTCTTATAAACACTACTGAAATGCTCTTATAAACACTACTGAAACATTCTTACATACACTACTGAAACACTCTTATAAACACTACTGAAACATTCTTACATACACTACTGAAACACTCTTATAAACACTACTGAAACATTCTTACATACACTACTGAAACACTCTTATAAACACTACTGGAACATTCTTACATACACTACTGAAACACTCTTATAAACACTACTGAAATGTTTTTGTCTCACGCACACACACACAACCTGGAACTATTTTTCACTAGTATGTATAAAAGGATTTCACCTGTGTGTGTGTGTGCTTTTTACACGTGTGTGTGTGAGACAACAATTTCAGTAGTATGTGTGCAAAGATTTCAGTTATGTGTATGAGCGCATCTTACCATTGTGTATACGAGCATTTTACCACTATGTGTAAGAGCATCTTACTAGTGTGTGTGAGCGATGTTGCATTCCGGTTCCGGTATAATCCCCGCCCCTTTTCAGACAAGTTTATTTTTATTTTTTTTAAAGCCAAGTTGTGGACAAAATGTCTGCCGACAAGTAGCTTAACCGAGGCTGGAGCTCCACTTCATAATTTGAGGGCTTCAGCGGAGAATATAAGAACACTTTCAATGCAACAAGGGTCGGACTGCCGCCATGGGTCTCCCCCGCAGGAAGCGGCACCTGAGCGGCCACACAGCGGTGCCTTTCTCCTCCCGACAGCCGCAGCCTGGAGCACTCGTTCCTTTACGGGGTTGCACCGCACACATGCAACGTTTCAGTTCATGGACATCGGGGCAAAAGGAGGAAAAGGTAATTAGACATTATTTATTTCTAAATGATTGTTGAATCACACGAAATGTAAGACAACATGGCATTGTAGTGAGCTACAATAGTAACATGTCCAAATGTGAGTCACGTTGTGTTACGTCAGTAGCTGATCAAATACTAATGATAATGGATTGCATTTATTTAGCGCTTATCATCGACTAGATAAGTGGTCCCCAAACTACGGTCCAACATCCGGCCCGCTGGAAAAAAAAATGTTTTTGTATTATTATTTTCAATCTTTCTTTTTTAATTCATTTTTTGGTGTCCCCTAGCCGCTCAGGCAAATCATATTGTAGTTTGGAGACCACTTATCTAGTCGATGATAAGCGCTAAATAAATGCAATCCATTATCATTAGTATATGATCAGCTACTGACGTAACACGACGTGACTCACATTTCGACATGTTACCATTGTAGCTCACTACAATGCCATGTTGTCTTACATTTCGTGTGATTCAACAATCATTTAGAAATAAATAATGTCTAATTACCTTTTCCTCCTTTTGCCCCGATGTCCATGAACTGAAACGTTGCATGTGTGCGGTGCAAACTCGCAATGGAACGAGTGCTCCAGGCTGCTTGGCTGTCGGGAGGAGAAAGGCACCGCTGTGTGGCCGCTCAGGTGCCGCGTCCTGCGGGGGAGACCCACGGTGGCAGTCCGACCCTTGTTGCATTGAAAGTGTTCTTATATTCTCCGCTGAAGCCCTCAAATTATGAAGTGGAGCTCCAGCCTCGGTTAAGCTACTTGTCGGCAGACATTTTGTCCACAACTTGGCTTTAAAAAAAATAAAAATAAACTTGTCTGAAAAGGGGCGGGGATTATACCGGAACCGGAATGCAACATCGCTCACACACACTAGTAAGATGCTCTTACACATAGTGGTAAACTGCTCGTATACACAATGGTAAGATGCGCTCATACACATAACTGAAATATTTGCACACATACTACTGAAATTGTTGTCCCTCACACACACGTGTAAAAAGCACACACACACACAGGTGAAATCCTTTTATACATACTAGTGAAAAATAGTTCCAGGTGTGTGTGTGTGCGTGAGACAAAAACATTTCAGTAGTGTTTATAAGAGTGTTTCAGTAGTGTATGTAAGAATGTTTCAGTAGTGTATGTAAGAATGTTTCAGTAGTGTTTATAAGAGTTTTTCAGTAGTGTTTATAAGTGTTTCAGTAGTGTATGTATGAATGTTTCAGTAGTGTATGTAAGAGCATTTCAGTAGTGTTTATAAGAGTGTTTCAGTAGTGTATGTAAGAGTGTTTCAGTAGTGTTTATAAGAGTGTTTCAGTAGTGTATGTAAGAGCATTTCAGTAGTGTTTATAAGAGTGTTTCAGTAGTGTATGTAAGAATGTTTCAGTAGTGTATGTAAGAATGTTTCAGTAGTGTTTATAAGAGCATTTCAGTAGTGTTTATAAGAGTGTTTCAGTAGTGTATGTAAGAATGTTTCAGTAGTGTTTATAAGAGTGTTTCAGTAGTGTTTATAAGTGTTTCAGTAGTGTATGTAATAGCATTTCAGTAGTGTTTATAAGAGTGTTTCAGTAGTGTTTATAAGAGTGTTTCAGTAGTGTTTATAAGAGTGTTTCAGTAGTGTTTATAAGAATGTTTCAGTAGTGTTTATAAGAGTGTTTCAGTAGTGTTTATAAGAGTGTTTCAGTAGTGTATGTAAGAGCATTTCAGTAGTGTTTATAAGAGTGTTTCAGTAGTGTATGTAAGAATGTTTCAGTAGTGTATGTAAGAATGTTTCAGTAGTGTTTATAAGAGCATTTCAGTAGTGTTTATAAGAGTGTTTCAGTAGTGTATGTAAGAATGTTTCAGTAGTGTTTATAAGAGTGTTTCAGTAGTGTTTATAAGTGTTTCAGTAGTGTATGTAATAGCATTTCAGTAGTGTTTATAAGAGTGTTTCAGTAGTGTTTATAAGAGTGTTTCAGTAGTGTTTATAAGAATGTTTCAGTAGTGTTTATAAGAATGTTTCAGTAGTGTTTATAAGAGTGTTTCAGTAGTGTTTATAAGAGTGTTTCAGTAGTGTTTATAAGAGTGTTTCAGTAGTGTATGTAAGAGCATTTCAGTAGTGTTTATAAGAGTGTTTCAGTAGTGTGTGTGAGAGAAAAACATTTCAGTTGTTTATATGAGAGCATTTCAATAGTGTATGTAAGAGCATTTCAGTAGTGTTTATAAGAGTGTTTCAGTAGTGTGTATAAAAGAAAAAGATTTCAGTTGTTTATGTGAGAGCATTTCAGTAGTGTATGTAAGAGGTAATTCTGAATAATGTCCCTAACGGTCCCTCACACCCTCCGGGTACTCCGGCTTCCTCCCACCTCCAAAGACATGCACCTGGGGATAGGTTGATTGGCAACACTAAATTGGCCCTAGTGTGTGAATGTGAGTGTGAATGTTGTCTGTCTATCTGTGTTGGCCCTGTGATGAGGTGGTGACTTGTCCAGGGTGTACTCCGCCTTACACCCGAGTGCAGCTGGTATAGGCTCCAGCACCCCCGTGACCCTTAGAGGGACAAGCGGTAGAAAATGGATGGATGGGATAAATAGTTTTCCTGTCTTTCAAATCAACTAACTAAATGCACATTCATTTCAAGTCAAGCATTGGTATTGATGATCATTTCCCTGTTTACCTTGTTGACCGCATGGCATCTTTTGCCTGCTTGCAGTGCTTTCTTTTACCGTTAGGTGTCACTAAAACACAGCTCACACAACAACTCACGTGTAGACATCATTTTTTTCATTGACTTTATTCTTGTTAAAAAAGGAAATCACGTTAACCAGTTGAACACAAGTGTGTTAACATAGAAAAAAAAACCCCATTAAATTTCGTATATTTATTTATACATTACAGAATAATATTGGGCAGCTGTCGAATTAAAATAAATTATAAATATCAATAGAAATCATTGATATTTGGTGGGTTTTTTTTTAAGAAAACTTGATTTGCCAAATTGAATATTTTTGTTTTATTCCTTTTCAAATGAAAGCTTTTTAAACAACAACAACAACAACAACTGTTTTTTATTTTCATATATTTAGTGGGAAGAAAGAGAAGGGAACTTTACTAACCTTGTAGATTGTTATAGTAACAATATGTTAAGTTTTATCAGTGTGCCATGTTTTACACAGTTTCCACTGGAGGGATCAACGTTATTATATGTTTGATGAAACGTGATTATATGCACGAGTGTATGTACGCGTATGTGCTTGTGTATGTACAGTATGTGTATACAGTATGTTTGTTTCTACAGGGAATGTGCGTGTGGCTGTATGTACTGTGTGTGTGTGTGTATGTATGTACTGTAATTGTGTATGTATATGGGAGCATGTGTACCTGTGTATGTCTGTAAGTACCTATGTGTGCATGTATGTATGAATAATTGTGTGTATGTGTTTGTATGTACAATATATTTGTCTCCAAGTATGTACGTTTACAAAGTACAGCCCCAGTCATTCAGAGAGCCAAATCCAAAACAGTAGGTGTGGTACCTAGGGAACAAGGGACCACCGGCCCCATGCAGGCAGGCCGGCCAATGACAGGACTCCCAGAACCCGGCCCACGGTGTCACCTGGCATGCCAGTGGTAGGCTGTAAACAGACACGCTCGGCAGAGGACAAGGCAGAGGAGAAGCAGGAGACAGCCAGCCCTTAAGCCAGCGAGAGACCATACCCCACGCGGGCAGAAAGGCGGGACGTCCCGCCCCACTTTCCCCAGACCACTCCACTCAAGTCGGCCGCAGCAGGACCGCACCTGCTCGGGGCCACGGGAACAAATGGAGTTGGACCGTCCAACAACCTGCCTTGTAGATCCTCCCCCTAAGTAAAGAGAAAAGAAGGAAAAAAACAAAAGAGGAAAGGAAAGAATGTAATCACAGTCACGGCAACACACAAGGTCATTGCCCCGTCATCCGACCGCCATGCAACAGCGCAGAATACCATGCAACGCACTGATGTACCACGATAGATGCAGGGACTAGACCCAGCAGGCCCTAACCAAGACGGGCGTCCGGAATGGGTGGGCGGTGGAACCCAGGGGCCCCATACACGCAACCTGGCTGCAGCAACACAGGTAACTAACCCCCGAGTGCGCCACATCAAAAAAATACATATACACAGTATATATACATATATATATAATTTATATATACTTATACACACATACGTGCACACATTTATACATACACACACACATACAGTATGTACTGTACATATGTATATACACACTCACACAAATATGCAGAGGCGAGACAGTGTGAAGGCAGGCCCAGTCCGACACCCGACAAGCCAACTAACACGACAGCAAATTAAAACAAAGCCGGCAAGTCTGCCAACCCCAAAAACCACCACGCGCCACCACAAATCACAAAAGCAGCCACCCCTTTGCAGTGAACCCAGCAGCCACAGGCGCTCGCAGAACAAACAAACGGCAGCAAAAACAACAACTGCAAAACCCCAGACAACCAGCAGCCTCAATCAAATTGAAATGACTGAAAAACCGCTACCGACAACCGCACGCTGACAAGACCATGAGACCAGCCATCGCCAATAAACCCAAATGCCAACACGCAAACAAGCGACATCAACACCACCCCCCACCAAGACACTTCACTCCCCAATCCAAACCCGCACAAACAACCAAACCACTGCCCAGACAACCCAGCCACAGCACCCACACCAAATAAGAAGGCTGTTCTGCCCCCCCGCATCAAGCCACTGATACAAACCCTGACCCCTCTGCCAAGAAAGCCTATAGAGAGGCCACTCAACCTAGTCATACAAAACAAAAATAAATGAATAAATGAATACCATGAAATAAAACAATAAAAAAAAGAACACAGCCCGGCTAAGACCCCAACCTGTCTACAACCACCCCCCCCCCCCGGGGTACACCAAACACCACAACAACCACAATGATAAAATTGGCCATCCTGGGCAACTCCATCCAGCCATTCCACTCACTGCCCCCGGCCGAGCCCACATGAGGGTTGCCCACTCCCTCCCCAACAGAACTAAGACCCACCCCACCGCTCCTGGCTGTGATCTCAACCAGGCACAAGACTCCGCCCACAGACAGAGCACACCTCATCCTCACACCCTCAGCGAAATCCCTTCATGGGATTGGCAGGCCACCAGACAGGTTCCGGAGTCTGTGCTGGTCGAGGTGGCAATGAGGACCGCGCCACAGATGTGGGGATACCACCCCTCCCAGCCTAGCCAAGTGTGACTCAAACAGTGATCTATGTTTCTACAAAGTGTGACGGCGCCTTCCCGGTTAGGGTGAAGGCCGTCCCTCCTCAGCAAGCCCAGTTTGCCCCAGAAAGAGGGCCAATTATCAATAAACGTTAGTCCCTGTTCTCTATAAAAACTAGCCAGCCACCTGTTAAGCGAGACTAATCTGCTACATCTCTCATCATTGCCTCTTGCAGGCAGGGGGCCAGAGACAAGTACTTGATACCGAGCCATCTTTCTGGCGAGATTACAAGTCCTAGCTATGTTCCTCTTTGTAATCTCTGACTGTCTCATTCTAGTGTCATTGATTAGCCTGTCATACGTGTTTACCAGGCCTGCTGCGAGTCAGTCTCCTAAGATTAGCTTCAATGTCGGATGCTCGGGGTCGGGAATACAGATACAGATTTCTTGGGCTTGTTTACTAAACTGTATGTTCCGGGTGATGGAGTCCTCTATGACTAAGGTGTAGTGTCTGATAGACTGGGGTGTAGGACTGGCTAAAGGGCTAAATTTTTTATGTGTCATAACCGGGTCACCGACGCTTGTAAGTCGCTTCAGTGACTATAAGCTGGACTAGTTAGCTTGCTACGGCTAATACTAGCAAAAATGTCAGCGGCGTCTAAAATTACGAAATTACTCTGCTCTAACTGGTGGACACCAGGTTGGCTCTAGTAGAGCCAACCTATCCATGAGAAAGGTGCACGGAGAACAGGAAGCCATACTCACGTTGTTTTTTTCACTAAGTGGAGTTCCTGCTGTCTTCGGAGTGCAGTAGCTTCGAACCGGGACTAGCTTAGCTTTGCATGCTTAGCAGCTAGCTAGCTGAAAGTGAAGCAGTGAAACAGAGAGAGTGGGTGCTTTTTAAGTTCAATGTGTTAGAGAAGGAATAAAGAAAGCTGTTAAAGCACACAGATAGAAAAATAGCACAAAGCTTTGAACGGCGGGTGAAAGCAGGAGAGAAAATAATGAAAAACAGAGCAAAAAATGCACTTTGACACTATTTCCACATTCACCCATTCACACACACAGATGGCGGGAGCTGCCATGCAAGGCCCTAACCATGACCCATCAGGAGCAAGGGTGAAGTGTCTTGCTCAAGGACACAACGAACATGACGAGGTTGGTAGAAAGTGGGGATTGAACCAGGAACCCTCAGGTTGCTAGCACGGCCACTCTCTCAACTGCGCCACGCCGTCCTCAAGGCAAAAAGGCATAATGTAATGAGAAAAGGATGAACTGTTGATACTACTAATGAATAAAACACCAAATTGTGTCTTCAAATATGGCTGGCGTATGTGGTACCATATTGCATCATTTCCTGTTGTAATATTTGATCAAAACTATGATTAACTACTTGCTAATTTATTGTTAGTATCTGCTTACTTTCTGTTGTAAAATGGTTCTGTCTACACTTCTTTTAAAACGTATTACTCTGTTATTCTTCTGTTGTTTCAATACTTTACATTAGTTTTGGGCAATACTTCAAATTGTGGTATCAATCTAGTATCAAGTAGTTACTAGGACGGTATCATCCATCCTAATATGGATACTTCAAATGTTCAAAATCATTGAGTAACTCAATTTTTGATCACAACTAAATTCAGACAATATCACAGGATGTTGGTGTGACTAAATTGTGGCAAGCTTTAGTTTTGTGCTGCAAGAACACACAAAGAGTGATATTCAAGAGCGACACAAGACCAGGCAGAACCACTTAACAAACAGTGACACCATCTTAACTCATGGTTACAACATAATGTTGCAATGCATGCTGGTAGCTTCACTCCAACACGTTGCACAGCCCCTACCTAACTGGTCAGCTGTCCCCAGCAACCCATGAGTAC